>NC_058410.1:34941520-35007091 GCF_002201575.2 Neomonachus schauinslandi
AAAGAAAGAAAGAAAGAAAGAAAGAAAGAAAGAAAGAAAGAAAGAAAAGAAAAGAAAAGAAAGAAAGAACGAATGAACGAACATTTATATAGGCATTAAAGAACACAAATACTTGGGAAGAAATTCAAGATAAAATAAGCCAGTCCTATATACTGAAAAGTAATCTGAGAGAAATTAAGGAAAACAAACAGAAAGATAGTCTATGTTCATGGAGGAGATTGATTTTGTGATAGGCTGATACAAGGCACTTCTCATTTGTCTCCCTGGCTCTAGTGATAAACAAGATTCCACTTACCTCTCCCTGCTTTCTCTCTCACTTCCTCATAAAGCTGTAGGCTATGGAACTATTTAGCTATAGTCTATATATAAAAAATATCTAAGATATAGTCATTGCCCTCAGGTAATGTATAATTTTTACAAATGACCAAACTTTTTTTTTATTCTGGCAATGAAATGTACACATTGTTTTCCAGTTTTAGCCCTGAGGGCAAAATGAATTATCTCACAAATATATATATATATAATCTAGCTCTCTCTATATTCATATATATATAGAGAGAGAGAGAGGAACTCATTGTTATTGGTCTTGGCAGTGATTTTTGAACATGATGCCAAAAGCACAAATAAAAGCAAAAATCAACAATGGAACTCATCAAACTCCAAAGCTTTTGCATAGCAAAAGAAACAACAAACACATACCTTGCTGTCTGCATCTCTGCCATCTAGCTGTTCCTGAGTTATATCTTTTTATAATAAACTAGTGACCTAGTTTAAAAAAAAAATTAACAAAATGAAAAGACAACGTACAGAATGTGAGAAAAGTTTGGCAAACCACTTATCAGATAAGGAGTTAATATCCACATTATATTTAAAAATTCATACAACATAATAACCAAAAAAATCTAATTAAAAGATGGGCAGAAGAACTAAATAGACTTTTTTTGTGTGAATCACTGTTTATTAACTATTAATACAGCAAGTTTTAAATTCTTCTGTACATTTTTTTGAAAATTGCAGTATGGCCTTAGGCATTTTTTATTTTATTTAAATTCAATTAATTAACATATAGTGTATTATTAGTTTCAGAGGTAAAGTTCAGTGATTCATCAGTTGCATATAATACCCAGTGCTCATTATATCAATTGCCCACCTTAATGCCCATCACCCAGTTACCCCATCTCCCCACCCATCTCCCCTCCAGCAACCCTCAGTTTGTTTCCTATAGTTAAGAGTCTCTTATGGTTTGTCTCCCTCTCTGATTTCGTCTTATTTTATTTTGCCCTCCCTTCCCCTAGGATCCTGTTTTGTTTATTAAATTTCACATATAAGTGAAATCAAATAATTAAATAGACATTTTTCCAACAAGGTCATCAAAATGGCCATCAGGCACATGAAAAGATGTTCAACTTCATTGATCAACAAGGAAATGCAAATCAAAATTACAATGAGATATCACCTCACACCTGTTAAATAGCTATCATCAAAAAGACAAGAGACAACATATACTGGCAAGGATGTGGTAAAAAGGCAATTCTTATACACTGTTGGTGGGAATGTTAACTGGTCTAACAGCTATAGAAAACAATATGGTGTTTCCTCAAAAAATTAAAAATAGATCTACCATATGATCCAGCAATACCCTTCTGGGTATAAACCCAAAAGATTTCAACAAGGTATATACACTCCCAATTGTATTTCATTATTCACAATATCAAAATATGAACACAACCCAAACACCCATCAACAGATGATGGATAAATATATATATACTATATATATATACTATATATATATATGTATGTATATATATATATATATATAGTATATATATACACAATGGAATATTATTCAACCTTAGGTAAGAAGGATATCCTGCTATTTGTGACAACATGATGGACGATGAGCACATCATACTAAGCAAGATAAGTCAGACAGAGAAAACAAATGCTATATAATATCACTTATATGTAAGTCTAAATCTAAGATTGATAGGGTTTAAGGGTACAAACTTGTAATGAACAGGAAATAAGCCATAAAACCTATGCACAGTATAATGAATATAGACAACAATATTGCACTACAATTATGTAATGTGATAAATATTGCTACAACAATCATACTACAGTATATAAATGTATCAATATAATAGGCTATACAACTTAAATTTATACAATGTTGCATGCCAAATTTATTCAATATAAATAAATATACACATAAGTACACAAATACATACCTCACAGGTAGGTCTTCATCCACTTTGTCTATTCAAAAAACTCCATTGTAAACTCCAAATTAAAATCCTGTGTCAAACAAAAGAAAAATCAACAGATTGATTGCAGTCTTAATGATTATTATAAATTATAAAGTTTAAATCAATTAATTTGCTATCAAGTATAAAAAATGCAACTACTATATTCAATAATAAATCAAGGACAAAATGAACCACAATAAAATTTAATATGTATTTGATCAGATCTAATTAGCATTTAATATGATGTTTAAAACTTTTTAATAGTGCCTTTATTATGTCATACTGGAAGGTGCCTTTTGAACAAGGACTCAGTTTGAGTGAATGAACTCAGTGTTTTATAGACACAATTTTTCAGCACTAATTTAATAAGGATATTGAAAATGGGTAACTGGTGAGAGGTTTTCATTAAAGCTAAATGGGTTGAGCAAATTATAGGAGGCATAAGCTCAGTATATAAGATTGAGCAGTTTCTAAACAGCCATCTCATTTGATTCTGAGCTGCAAATAAATATATCCATGGATGAATGTAATTGTTTTAAATGTTTCTATTTGTAAATTAAAATCTAAAAAGTAGTGCTTCTGTATTAAATAGTTAGTATGAATAATCAAGAGTTGATATTTAACAGATTTAATACTGTAAGACACATTTTTATGTGCTATATTGTTATTGCATCTCACAAAATATGTTCTCCGATTAATTGGGCTTGATACTGCAGCATATATCTAATATATGCAAATAGCCTGTAAGTTTGAATTTATATTGTCAAAATAGTCATCTCTTTCCTCTGGAGGTATGGGCTTAGGTCACAGATGAGAGGACCATAATTACCATTTGTTTCTTCCAGTGTTATAGTATGAGTGACTTTGAGAAATTAAGCATTTCAGCATAATCTCCTTAATTACGCACATTTTTATTTGTTGTATACCCTCCCATATTTAAGAGGAGTGGGTTTTGAAAGGCTAATTTAAATCTTAAAAGTTTGTATAACAAGGATTCTTTCGCTATTGCAAGCAGAATTCAAGGAGGATTCATACAGATCCACATATAAAACACTCTCACCAGTACCTTTTCTTTATTTCTAGTGTTTTTGACTCATTAAATTAAATAAATTGTACTTAGGTTAAAAGACATAAATATTTCTTTCAGGTAAAATGTATGCATTTTCCAACAGATACATAATTGATTGAATTATTGTGTTCAACATATGTTTATCATTTTAGTGACAGATACTCCTAAACAAGTGATTTAACTGAGTTTTCTCATAATGGCACAAAATATATGGCATTTCCATCCCCCTGCTATAGATACCTCATCAAGTCTATTTAATTATGAAGGTGGTATAAAGTTACTATAATAGGAGGTCAGCTTTGCTTATAAATTCATAATCCCTCTATTAGTAATCCATTCAAAAGCCTTCTGTGATAGAACTGGTTAAATGTCCAACAAAAATTTATGATCTGTCTTTACTTATGTAAGAGTCACTATGGGAAGTCTATTGTCTATCCAAAGTCCTCAATTCTAATTCTTTGCCACCTTTAGGCAGTGACAGCAATGTAAAGAGTCAAAGTGATGTCACCTCGGGCTGAGAAACAGCTCTGCTTTATGCACACTCTTTTTTCCTATTTGCCAGCTAAACGCAGAGGATTTTGAAGTTCTAAAGGATACTAGAGACATAAGATGAAAGGAGCCTGAGGTCATGAATCACTTGATACAAGACGAATTATCAACTGAAAAGTCCTTTTATTGGATATTACTTGAGCAAAAAAACTTTCAGTTACATGAATCCAACAAAATTTTGTTTTGCTTGTGTTTTATTTATTAAGTATAGTATCTGATGTTATCTTAACATAGGTATTAGTAATTTGAAGTGGGGTTCTTCCTTTAAGAAATACCTTGTATGTGTGATATAGGGGCCAAAGGTAGGCTGCCCCAACATGGGTTACTTTGGCATCAACATTATTTTTTATTTAAAAGCAATCAAAATCCTGCAGCTGCAGGAAAAGCTCTTCAACTTCCCCCTCAATGGCATGCCCTGTACCAGGAAAAGAGCTATTAACAGATTCCTCTTTACCTAAGAAATGTACCTGCATGATAGGCCAACCTTCGTTTTCTAAACATCTCTCATCTTACTGCTAATGGTCCTTCTCGAGACCCTTTGTATCCTCAGACCCCTACCCTCTCTTTAGCTTATATAAGCATCTTTTGGCTTCACTGTCTTTGGAATTTCCATGCCTATGTGGATTCCCCATATGTACACTACTAAATTTTATTTTCTCCTGTTCATCTATCTCGTGTCAATTTGGTTCTTAGTCCAGCTACAAGATCCTTTGAGGAGACAGGAATTCTTGCTCCCCAACAGTGGCATTAGCTTAGTGATCAGGCAGTTGTTAGTAAGGAAACTGATATTAGAAGTGAAAAAGATGGAGGACTATATTACCCAATGGTAAAGTATTTGGTAAAACTGTCAGTATCAATTTGTTGGAAGTCATCTAGCTTGTAGCTCTAGAGAAAAAGATGGGAAAAGTCAGAATGTTAACCATTTAAATTGATTGTTACCCCTTCTTATATTTTATATTATTGTATATTTTAATTCTTCACATTTTTTAAGCATCATTAATCATTACAATTATTTTGTATGAACGGTATCTGTTGGGATTTACCCATCTATTTATCTCCTGAATTTCCATATTTCTATCTGGAATTCTTTTATTTCTTTCCTAAATATTTCTGTTCATTCAAATCTGCTGATAGTACCTTTTCACTCTTTGTTGGTTTGAAAATGTTATTAATTTGTCTACCTCTTTGGAGGATTGGATTATTCTGCTTGATATAAAATTCATGTAGGCATTTTCCCTCCTGTCTGGCATTTTTAAGATACCATTCTATTGATTTCTGGCTTCCATCACTTCCACTGAGCAATTGCTATAAGTCTTTGAACACGAAGTATCTTTTTTTTACTTTTGCTGCTTTTAAGATTCCTTATTTGTCTTTAGTTCTCATAGTTTTGCTATGATATGCCTGGGCATGATTTCTTTGTATGTATTCCACTAGAGATTTTCAGTAGCCTCTTTAAGTCTTTTTCTTAAGTCTTCCATCAGTTTTAGAAAACTAATTATCTAGTCAAATATTGTCTCTGCCACATATTTTCTCTCCTTCTAAAACTCCAGATTGTATCCATGTGTTCTATATATTTCTGTTGTTCTTTCTCTTTCAAGGATTCAGATCAGATACTTTTCCTTGAATTCTATCTTAATTTTAGTCCAAAGTGTCATTTTTTGTTTCTAATTCTATAGTAATATTCTCTAACTTTTCATCTTTTCACACACATTTTCCTGTTTTATTGAACATATTATTCATAGTTATGTTAGTGTCCCTATCTGCTAACTTTAAAACTAGATCAACTATGAATCTGCTTCTATTGACTGTTTTTTTCTCTTGTGATCATATGATCCTATCTTATAACATGCCTAGTATTGGTGAAAGAGCACAAATATGTGTAAAAAAATTGTAGTGACTTCAGATAACACTGAGTTCCTCCAAAGAGTTTTTTCTATTCTCTCTGTTAGCAAATAGAGTTGGTTGGGGTAGTTATCACCATAATCTAATCAGAGGCTGAGCTAAGTAGGGTGTAGATTACATTTCGTCAAGACTCCTCTGATTTTTACCCACTCCTAAGGTGAGCCACTCAGAGTTTCCATCTGAGATCTAGGTTTACTAGTGCTCCTTCTCATGAAAGATCTTGAATATTATTGCTGTATAAGAGATATAAGAGTAGGCCAGGTCATGTAGGTATTTATGGGCCATTGTAAGAACTTTAGCTTTTTTTCCAACCAAAGAGGGGAACCAATGGAGTTTTCCAGCAAAGAAATGATATGAAAATTATGTTCTAAATCCATTATTTGATTGTTGCAATGGGAATAAAATGTAAAAAAGCAAGACATGAAGTAGGAAGTCCATTAAGAAGTCTGTTGACATCTAATCTGTAGACAAGTCTAGTTGCAACCTAGTCTCAAACAGAGAAGTGATTAGATACTTTGAAATTATTGCAAACAGAATTTCCTGGTAACTGGATGTGGGATAAAGAAGAGGGGAATTGGCGATAAATCCAAATTTAGGGACAAGAGAAATTGGAAGGATTAAGTGCTATCAATTAAGACATACATGACTTTAATGGAGTTTGGG
This sequence comes from Neomonachus schauinslandi, assembly GCF_002201575.2. Lineage (NCBI taxonomy): Eukaryota > Metazoa > Chordata > Mammalia > Carnivora > Phocidae > Neomonachus > Neomonachus schauinslandi. Next base: position 34,947,955 of record NC_058410.1, read on the forward strand.
TAGAGAAAGGTGGGGGAAGGGGGTCAGATTGGGAGTTCAGTTTGAAATTCATTAACCGTAGGCAGATAGATATACAGTCTGATATTCAGGGGAAAGATCTGGCTAGAGACAGAAATTCGTGAGTGGTGTCTGACAACAAAATTGATCTAAATAAAGCATTAAGAATATCTAAGTGCATGGAACCAAATTGAGAATATTTACTGTGAGATCTTTTTTTTTTCTTTGTTTCTGTCATCATTTTAAGGCTATGTTGTCCATGAAGAGCTAACTGCCTAAATTCCAATAAAGAGAATAATGGTTTTGCTAGAAGAAGCAAGCTTATCAGTACTCAAACTGAAGAAATTTTGAAATCCTCAACACATATTTAACTGTCAGTAAGACCCAGGCTGTCAAATTCAAGCTGATGTAAAAGATGTTCAGGATGGTCAGATTTCTATCTAGGAGGATGACTGGATTTTATCACTATGGTGCATCCACTCTCTATTCTTATATTCACTTTAATCATTTCCATTTCTGTTTTTCCATTATCACATCACTTCTTACAACCTCAAAAAATTTTCAATATGTCTTTATGTCAGTAGAAGGCAATAAGCTAGTTATGACATAATTTTCAATTGTTTGGAAAGAAAATAAGCTGCTAAAATAGAGATCAGTGTAAAAAATGAAAAATAAAACACTAGATACCTTCTCATAATTGGGAGTCAAAGATCTAGAGAGCAGCTATATGTGAAGTTGAATGATTTTGACAACAATGTTAAATAGGTTGGTGATACTTGATTTGTTTTTCAATATCTGACCAGAACTGGCACTTAGAGAAAAGGCGGAAAATGTAAGATCATCTGCAGATACTTCAGAATGTCAGGCTCCTCATTTCAAATAATTTGGTGATAAAAGAGAAGAAATAAAGCTATTATTTGTTTAGGAAGGTCCATTTAAAAAAATAAAATATATGTGATGCATGTATATGTATATCATCTTTTTAAACTATGATGTTTATTTTGAAAATAAATTTTAAGTTAAAATTTAAAATGAATTACAGTATTTCTATAATTAGTAGATACGCTTATGCTTAGGGTGCTAAGAAATGATACACCATGGGAGAGCCAAGCTCATCTTAAAAACTAATCCATATGCAGTCTGTGAAATAGATCTCTAATCATTTATCACTCCCCATTTACAAAATGACATTTCTGTGTGTGAGCATAAGCCAGAAAAACTTTCAATTTTTTTTCATGTTAAGGAAGAGTAATAAATTGTGTCTAGAAATATTAAGCATTAACAGAATCTTTTCAATATATGATTTCCATCCTATGCAAAGAAAGAGAATATTTTTTTAATTGAAGTATAATTGACATGCAGTATCTTTATTGGTTTCAGGTGTACATCATAGGGATTTGGTATTTTTACACATTACAAAATGTTCCCCATGTTAGTCCAGTTATCATCTGTCACCATATGAAGTTATTACAATATTATGGACTATATTCCCTATGCTGTACATTATATCCCCATGACTTAGTTATTTTATAACTGGAATTCAGTAAAGTTGCAAAATACAAAATTAACATACAGAAAACAAAACAGAATACTTCTAAAAATATATGATGATACGAATTTTAACGGCTCTGCCTTCAAAATATATTCAGAATCCTACCATGCAAAAACCTAGGGTCTGGATCACCATCATTTCTCATCCCTTTTATTTCTCAGAGCCTCCCAGCTGTTTTTCCACTCCATTCTTTGGCCACATACACTTTATTCTCAGCACAGCAACCAGAGTGATCTTTTTGAAATGTTGAGATCATAGGACTCTACTGCTCTGACTTTTCTCTTTCTAATACTCCCTTCAGTCATTCAGCTCTGCCTCCTGGTTCCCTTGCTATCCTCCAACATCCCAGGTAGACTTGTACTCAGAAACTCTAGCAGTTTTCCATACCATACCTATAAACTTACCCCCTACCTCTCTCAGAGTTTTGCCCAAACACCACCTTCCAAATGGGGCTTACCCTGACTCTAGCGTTCCCCAAACTCCCAATCCTTCTTACTCTCCTCTGCTTCTTTCTCCATAGTGCTTATCGTCTAACACACTATTGTTTATTTCTTATGTTTATTTTTTATCATTTATCTTTCCTGCTAGAAGGTGAACTCTGAGAGGACAGGAATCTTGACTGTTTTGTTCACTGCGATATCCTAAATGCTTAGACTCATGCTTGCTTCTTAATGTTTAGTAAACACTTAAAGAATGAACAAAAAGTTCAGCTTCAACTTGAAAACACTATCAAAACTATTTTATGAAAACCAGGAAAATTCCAACTGGCCAAAATCATTTCCCAAATCCGCCAAAAAAATCAAGGGACCTCACCCAGCATGTTATAACTGCTTCTTTTGGATTCTAAGCTCACTACACCACTTAATTCCCATCCATACAACTGACTCTGCTTTGCCTAAAATTGCTCCATAAGAAAACACAATAGCAAAAAAAGGAAAAACTGCAATTAAGTTGAGTTTGTTTTGGTAAAAAGAAAAATAGGAAGAAGCAAAGTTGAAAAATAGTGTTTTATTTACTGACACAGGGGGAGTATTCTAATGGATACATTATCACATTATATATGTTTAGTGTTTGTGTTTATTTGAAAAGAGCCTCAGTCCTCTTGTTTCTTTTCTTCTCAAGGTAAAATAAACCAAACATAATTTTTTTCTAAATTCCTTCATAACTTATTTCTGAAGTACTATGACATAATATGCTATAAAAGAAAAGTACTGAATAGATTTAACAAACAAGTCATTGAAAATAAAAAGTTTTAGAAACTTGGTTTGTGGCACTGACAAAAATAGTTATAAATAAACATATTCCTTATTTTTAAAATATTACTTTTTGAGGGGCACCTCAAAAAGGTGGTTGAGCATCCAACTCTTGATTTCCACTCAGGGCATGATCTCAGGGTTGTGAGATCAAGCCCCACCTTGGGCTCCATTCTGAGTGTGGAGCCTGCTTAAGATTCTGTCTCTCCCTTTCCCTTTGCCTCTCCCCCCGACTTACGCATGCACACATTCTCTAAAAAAGCAAAAAATAAATAAACAAATAAATAAATTATATATATATATATGGCTTTTGATAAAATAATATATCAAAAGAGGGTAAAAGCAGCATTTATATTTCCTGGAAGAAAATATTTTCAGTGTACCAATCAGAAAAAAATAATGATAACATGCTTAATTGTATTCCTGTGCCCAAAAATCATAATGTAATAACAAATACATAGGAAGATTCAGTCTACTTAACTGACTTAAAAGAGTAAATTACTCTCTCCATTCCTAATTTCTACTATAAAAGTACTGACTAATGTCCACTGCAATGCTGTCAACTGTTCTTTAAGTGCCGTTATACATCTGTTCAAAGAGCTCATGCTGGAGAAAACATCAACCAAAGTATTTACCCATGTTGCTCAAAGATAAAAAAAAAAAAAAAAAACTCATGGTGGATGGAGACGGTGAATGAAAAGACTGGTCACATCTTCAGCCAAATCATCTTTTTCAACTTCAGAGAGTTAATACTGCTGAGAATAAAGTGTATGTGGCCAAAGAATGGAGTGGAAAGAACAGTTGGGAGGCTCTGAGAAATAAAACAGATGAGAAATGTTGGTGATCCAGACCTTAGTATTAAATACATTGAATGTGGGAAGGGCCATTGTAATAGCTTTTAACTTCAACACCAGGGATCTCAGGCAGGGAAAGGACTATAGGCATGTTGTGAATGTGGGAAGGTATTCAGGCAGAGAACATCCTGATTTGTCATAAGAGAGGCTATAGTTATTTACTAAACTATATATTTATTTACTTACTAATCGATCTTTTCATGCTGGCAGGGATTCTCATCTGTTTTATTCACTCGTGTATCACCAGGATAAAGTACAGAGCTCAGTACCCCTAAGTACTGAAGGGGTTCAGAACATGCCACCTCAAAATACGTCACTCTGGCATATTGATTTTTTTGAGTTAAAGCACTTGAGAAACAGCACATGAAGAAAGGACTCTCTAACCTCCCTCTTTCTATAAAAGGAGGTTATAAAATTCCCCAGGAGAAAGGTGCCCTCCTTATATAATAAGAAGAGAAAAACAGTCCTGTCACCAGAGACTAGAAGTTGACACCAAAAAAATTACCTGTTTAGGGACGTCTGGGTGGCTCAGTTGGTTAAGTGCCTCTGGATCTTGACTCAGGTCATCATCTCACGGTTATGGGATCGAGCCCTGTGTCTGGCTCCCTGTACAGCGGGGAGTCTGCTTGAGATTCTCTCCCTCTCCTCTTTCCCCTCCTCCCTGCTCACTCTCTCTCTCTCAAATAAATAAATCTTAAAAAAAAAAAAAAGGACCTACTTAAGAACCTACTAGAAAACCCTTTTCTTCCATTAATTTCCCCCACCTATTTCCTAGGTCATACTGCTGTCCCACTTGCCCCTAGCTCAAACCCCATTTCATGTCATGTTCCCCAAATTGCTTTTCTTGTTTAAAAAGGTATATAAGCTTTTGGGCCTAACAGCTTGTTTAAGCCTTCATTTTTCTTTTGAAACTCCCATGTACATTTAAAAGTATTAAATAAAATGTGTATGCTTTTCTACTGTTAATCTATGTCAGTTTAATTCTTAGGTCTAGGCTCAGAATGTAAGAGGGTATAAAACTTTTTCTCTGCTGTAGTACTCAGTAAATTTCTTTAAGTGCATATGTTCTCACCAGTAGAGTTGTATGCTTACCAAGATTCACTTGAATTACCTAAATTGTTTATGCCAGTTGTAGTTGTTACTACAATTATGTAATTAAATTTTATGCAAATTGATGAAATGTGATTGATGATGGGTTTGCCATGTAAACTAAGTTAAATACTTCGAAAGATTTCATAATTGTGAGTCACTAACATATATTTTGTGCTGTATGAAGTATAGACAAGAAAACTATAAAAACTTGATAGACTTGAAAAAATCTTGAAGGCATTTGTACTCAATTTTTTTGCAAGTACATAAGCTCTCATTCTAAGTGTAAGGAAACCAAAATTGGAAATCGCAGAGTACATTATAGGTGTATTTATATAAGAAAGAAAAAGTAAAACTTCTCTCAGCAGACCCATCAAAAGTAAAGGTCTTGGATCTCCATCAACAGATTACCAAATGAATACAATTCACTTGTTTTAATTTATTTTATTTTTTAAAGATTTATTTATTTATTTGAGAGAGAGAGAGAGAGCACAAGCAAGAGGGGCAGAGGGAGAGGGAGAGAGAATCAATCCTTAGACTCCGAGCTAAGGGCAGAGCCCAATGCCGGGCTCAGTCTCACGACCCTGAGATCATGACCTGAGCTGAAACCAAGAAATGGACACTTAACTGACTGTGCCACCCAGGCTCCCCACTTGTTTTAATTTAAAGTGAAGTGTTAAAATATGTATCTATTTTTTTTTTATATCTACATTTAAACTAAACAAGTATTTCAATTAACTTTCACCTACAGGTCCTGAATTGAGTAGGAGGGATATCATTATATAAGGTAGAGAACATGTAACCTAACACTTACCTTGGAAAGTTATTTTTTTCTTAAATTATTTTATGTTGCTGATGAAGGTAACCAAATTCTGCTAATCATGATGAACCTCAGCATAAAAATATTTTAATTTTAATTCATGCTTTAACTGGGACAAACTATTAATACTTCCCTTCCTTTGGAAACATTAACTTGATAAAAACATTGTTTATGTAAATAACTGATCCAGACAAGGAAGTTTCCAAGGAAACATGCTTCAAATTCTTCAACAGAATATGCATATGAAAGCCTCTTTTCTGTATAAATTGCCTCTGAGTGAGGGACAAAGCCTAAAACAATAAGCCAATTCAAAGAGATAAAAAGAAACAACAACTGACAAAGTAACTACAGTGATTTTTTTCAAAAGTCATGAAAATTATTCTCTTTGCCTTACAGATTTTAGTGGCCAGTATCAATATTTGCCTCTTGCCAACTGGGGAAAGATTCAAAGTAAATTGGGTTTAAATGCTTTTGAATTTGCTTGGTGGTATCTTTGCCTTTGAAGGATTCCATTCAGCTAGCTGATTATTGAGATAACATTGCCTTGTAGTGCAGTTTGTGACAGTATCTAGCCTTCTTTCTACAGCAGAAATCAATGTGACTTCCCTGCTAAAAGAAATAGAAAAAACAGAGACCAAAACAAAAAACAAAACGGAGGAAACTAGAAAGTTCCTTCCAGTTGTGGCATAGCGATGTCTGCAGAACACATTCACAAAGATTTATCATTTTACCCATTAAACAATTATTAACCACTATACAAGAAGAGGAGGAGGAAAAGGAGAAAGAAAAATAGTAGTCTTGTAAGACACCACTGTCTCTGAACCCTATAAGCCAAGCGTTTGATCATACCATCCACCACTCTATTCTTTTAAATTCTCAAGTCAAGCAAACAGGTCTAGTCTACTATCCCCTAAACACATCATGAAATTATACCTTTGCTGATACAAAATGAACCAACTCATAGAATCCATTTTGGAAGAGAACATTAAAGGTTTGCCTATACCTGCTCCAAACTGCAACATTGGTTGTAAACTGTGAATTTAGCCTTTTTTTTTTTTGGAGCTTCTCAATGTTTTGAAAGAAAAATAAGAAAAACCAAAATGAAGAGCTCTGTCAAAGAATTTCAAAGAAAACCAGAGCTAGACAGCAGCTATTATTCAGGACTATTGCAATAGAGACAAAAAGACCTCATGATAGAACTGGGCTCAATTCCAAATAAAAAAAAAAAAAAAAAAAAGTAAATAGCAGGAATAATAAACAGCAGGAAGGGGGATCCTCTGGATGGAAAATTACTCAGAGGAAACATGAGGGTTACATAAGGGAGGATTCTAGCTAAACTGACCTAACGGAATTTTTTGTTGAAGGCAGACCAGGGTGATCAGACTTCACCTGGGGGATGGTGAGGATGAAAAACCTAATCAGGTATCAAGGGCAGAGGGATTTTGGCTAAATGAACTTAGTACAATTCTTGCTAAAATTGGACAATGCAAAGAACACAAAAGTCTAAGTGAAGGCCTATTTGGGAAAAGGATTCAAAGGAGCCTGACTAAAGTTTGATCAAAGAGAGACTCTTCATCAGGCCCTAGGGGTCAGTAAGGGGGAATTTTACTAAATATCACTGCTAGGATCTTGCACATTTTGCAAAAATAAGAGGATTTCTCTTAAGGAGTAGGTAAATAGTTCAGTACGTAGAAAAGCAGACATGTGTATAAAGAGCAAACTAAAACATCAGGAGAGATAGTAAAAATGTGCTGCCAATATCTGCTATGAGATCAAATAGAAACGGATGAACACTAGGTAAATAGAGTATGTAGACAAGATAGTTGATATCTGAGTTTGAATTATCCCAGAAGCGAACCCAAACAGAAGCGTTAGAATATAAGTAATTTGTCTGGGAAGTGATCCAGATTAATACTTACAGAAGAGTAGAGAGAAAAGAAAGCCAATAAAAGATGCAGTACAAGTAAATTACCACTATGGGCAAACCAAATCCTACTAAGACACTATGGGAGAGGGTGTAGAACATGCTTCAGAGTTATCCCAAATGAGAAGCAAGGAACCTGTCAAAGCTCCACATCACCTCGTCCAGTATTTTTGAGAACTGTTTCTGGAGACATTAACAGTCTAGCACTTTTGGTGTGTACTGAATTGGAGCCAAGCAAGCTACTACAACAAATAAAATATCTGCAAGGGGAGAGTCATGTGTGTTTGCAAAGAGCAAACCTCAGCATTTAGAGTAAATACCAAGAGCGTATGGATGAGCCAAAGTTAGAATAACCAAGACGTGATCTGGTCACACTTAACAAGAACACATCCCATAAAATCAAGGGCCCTGTTGTCAGGCAGCTAAAACTGAGAGTCTTTAAAATAAGTTCTATATTTTAGAGATTAATAGAAAAACTTTTAAAATGCTACATTTCAGAGAATATGCAGAACACAGCAAAAGAGTGCAAGAGAAGAACAGAGCATGGCACAAAGTAAAATGCGAAGGACAAAGGGAGGGTGAAATAGCAGCTCTAACATTAGTAGAAGGACTCTTAAGAGAGTGGTAGTGGCTCATAATTCAATAGCCAGATGCAAAACAAATTTAAAAGAGGCTTGGAAGACCTGTAGTCAACTTTCAAAAATGATCACAATACCAAGAAGACAGAATATGGGTCAGGACAGGAAAGAATGATGAGAAAATGAACATGAAGTTGAATAAACAAATATCCAGGTCAAAAAAGTACAAAGGGTACACCTTTCATAAACTCCCCTGAGGCACAGTAATGACAAACAAAATATAGAGATCCAAAGTGAGATAGCCACTTTCAAATTCAAAATAAATATTTCCATTGACCAGTAATAGAATATAAATGCGAAACAGTGTGAGAGGCTGATATTTTAGAACTAGAAAAATAGACAAAAAGATATACAACCGTGTTCCAGGAGGCTGAACCAAACTAATCACTGGCTTTGTGAATAGATCTGATATTGTCAATATCACCATCTGCCATGAACTACTAATTGTCATTATCTGACCTGCTTCTGAAATAGAGGATCAGAGAACTGGCTAGAAGTAAATGAAAAATGCTTGGCAGGGTGGTGTGACAAAGTGGGAAAAAGAGATGGAAAGAGGAAGTAAGGGAGGGAGGGGGAAAGCGAAATGGGGAGAGACAGTGAAAATTCTAAAACACATAAAGAAATATAACATTAAAAGACAGCCAAGGACATCAGTGATTAGAATATAAATTCATTCCAATTAATTTCAGTCTCTTTAAAAAAAGTGGGACAAGAGTTTTAAAATAAATATGTTGAATATTTGCAACAGAAAAAGGAGACCTAGTTCCCTTTAAACTTAACAAATTGCAAAACTTAGAAATCCTTAAGAAATAAATTGTGAATATGAAAAGATCATTTAAATGTACCAAAAATGAAAAATAATATCATTAAAATAAAATGCAGTATGTGTGATTAAAATAGAAATGGAAACAACTATGGAGTGATTAGGAAAATGAACATAAAGGAAGGAACACATCAAGAATACAATCCAGAGGAGGAATGAAACTGACAAAGCAGTGAAGAATATAGAAGAGACTGAAAGGCTAAAACACTTGTCCAATTGGGGAAACTGACAGACATGTAATATTTGAAAAGATAAGTGTTTCAGAATTCTCCAGAACAGAAAAAAAGCATGAGCCTTCAAACCAAAAGTACACTCTGATTTGTTGGTAACTTCCATACATAGACACTGTAGAGCACTGGGGATAAAGTGACACTCTTGAAAACTAGCAGAGCAAAAAGGACAAATTACTTACAAATGACAGTCAGAGAGAAGACATACCTCTCATCCGTAAAAATGCATTTCAAAATTCTGTGGAATAATTGTATCTGAGGACAGAAAGAAGAAAAAGAATTAGAAAACTGTCAACTTAATCAAACTATTACTCAAGAGTGAGGGCAAAATTAAGGTGTTTCCAGACATTCAGTATCTAAGTTCATTTACCTACTAGCCATTCTCTAAAAGAAAATTAAACCATGTATTCTATCAAAATAAAAGTGAACAAGGAGGTAAGGTAGAGAAAATAGAAAAAAGAAATGGTCAGCATTGAAACTGATAAAATACTGTATTAATTTCAATTAACTACACTTGAAAAACAATGATTTTGTGTTTTAAAGTGGGGAATTAAAATTCTTTACTAAAATAACAAGGAAGTTTTAGGGGTTGTTCAATGAGCAGATCATGCTAAGATCTTTATTATTTTGTGGTGGGGAAAGAGAAATTAAAAACAAAAGAGATTTGAATAAAAAATTGTATTTATTTATTTTAATTTAGGATTAAACAAAAAAAATTTAACTTCCAAATCCATACAAGAAAAACTTGAACAAATATATATATTTGAATATGTAGATATTATCTTTATTCTACTTATAGGTATCAGGCTACAAAGCAACACAGAAAGTTTGAAAATGAAGGGGTTAAAAAGCTATAGATACAAAGATGTTGAAGCAATGTTGATATTGCTATCAGGGAAAATAGAATTGTAAGCAAAAAACATTAATAGGAATAAAGAAGGTTGTTATACAATCATAAAAGAATCTTCCAAGAAGAAAAAATAATCATGAAATTTTATGCACGTAACTATACAGGCCTAAAATATAAAATGCAAAATCTGCCTGAATTACAAATAGAAATCTTAAAACCCACAAACATCATGATAATTTTTTAATGACACCCTATCAGAAATAGATAAAAGACATAAGAAAGGCTATACAAATTTTTGATATAATTACTTAGAATACTTATAAAATATATGGAAGTAGGCACCCAACTAATTTTCCTCAAATTAATTTTTCTCTTCTCCCTTTAAAATAGTCATCACTTTTGGGGCACCTAGGTGGCTCAGTAGGTTAAGTATCTACCTTCGGCTTGGGTCGTGGTCCTAGAGGATCTGTGGGGAGCTTGCTTCTCCTTCTGCCTCTGCCTCTCTCTGTTTTTCATGAATAAATAAATAAAATATTTTTAAAAAATAGTCATCACTTTTTATCTGAACACAAGAACTAATTGTTTTGCCATAATAACTCAATAATGAGTAGAAAAACTGAAGAAACCAGTAACAAAGAACTTTATTTTGTTAAGAAAAAAATATATAATATGTATTTGTACACATACACACATTTACTTACTCATTTCGCACCCAAAAAGGTGACTTCCACTAAAAAGTCAAGGAACAAAATGTTTCCAAGATAGAATGCCCTCCAACTACTTTAAGAGTGTAGTCCTCATACTAAGACTAGTCTAGGATAGTTAGGAAAAAGGAAAATTAAAATCAATATCTTTTATAAGCATATTTACAAAATTTTTTTTTCAAAAATTCTAACATAAGCAGGTCATAGTCGGCAGTATCTTAAACACACACACACATATGTCTAGTTTGGTTTTGCCATAAGGATAATTGAATATTAATGTAAGATACCACTGTCTCAAACCAAAAGAGTAAACACATATGACAATCTCAATAGAGAAATACATTCGACCAATTTCCACACTAATGGTTTAAAAAAAAAAAACAAAGAAAATAGAATTAAAAAATAATTATTATATCCTGAAAAAGGAAATCTTATAAAAATTAAATATTAATGTAGGATATCATTGACTCAAATTAAAAGAATAAACTTATATGACAATCTCAATAGAGAAATACATTTGGCCAAATTCAACATTGATGGTTTTTACTTTTTTTTAAAAATTTTATTTATTTATTTGAGAGAGAGAGCGAGAGAGCACACGAGCAGGGGGAGGGGTGAAAGGAGAGGGAGAAGCAGACTCCTCGCTGAGCAGGGAGCCCAACCTGGGGCTCAATCTCAGGACCACATGATCATGACCTGAGTCAAAGGTAGGCACTTAACCTACTGAGCCACCCAGGTGCCCCAACATTGATGGTTTTTAAAACACACACAGAAAAAAAATAGAATTAGAAGAGAATTACTATATCCAGGAAAAAGAAGACTTACAAAAATTCTTAGGAAACATAATAAATATTGACATTGAATTAAGAAGGAGAACAAGGAAGCCTGTTGTTACTTATCTATTGAACATCATACTGGTGGCTTCAACCATTTCAATAAGACAAAAATAATCAGAGAGTTACAAGAATGTGAATGGGAAGATAAATGCCATATTTTTAGGAAATATGGTTGTTTAATTAGAAAATCAAAAGCAATCTAGGGTCATATTATTAGAAATAACAAAAGGCATTGCAGAAAAGTAGCATCAGTAATCTACTACAAAATATAATAGAAAATTATTATTTATATTATATATAAATAATTTCAGTAGCAATACAAAGTAATTTATAATTTCAATGCAATTCCAAACAAAATCCTGATCATGGAACTTGATTTTTCTATTCCTAAAATTCATATGGAAAGCCAATGATTTTACCAATAAAAAATAAAGTTTTGAAGAAGAAAAGCAACATGGAGATACTGTCCTACCATTGTTTTTTCTTTAAAAATCATAATAATTATGTCAGTATTATCTCAATGCAGGAATAAACAAATAGAGAAAAGAAAGCCTAGAGATAGATATTCATACAAATGGAAAAGATATATAATAGATGTAATGCATATCAGTGGAGAATGAAAAAATATCCAATACTGAGTTTGTCCAAGTGATTGTAAGGATATCATGGGAGCATCATTCTGTGTTTGTTAGATCAAATGCATTAATATGATGTATCTTTACTATTTATTTTGTCTCCTTAAGCTATCAATTCCTGGAGGAATAGGTTTTTAAGTCTTCTACTAAGACAGATTTGTTCATTTACTATTTTAATGTTTTTGTTTTATAGTGCAGGAAAACCTTCCTTTGCCCTATGGTCCTTCTAGCTGGACTTAGAATCAAATTGACATGAGACAGATTAACAAGAGAAAATCAAATTTAATAAATGTACATATGGGGAATCCGCACAGACATGAAATTCCAAACAATGAGGCTACAGGAAGCTTATATGAGCTAAAGCTGGGGCGGGGAATGGCGGGGGTGGGGGAGTTGAGGACACAAAGAGGAGAAAAGAGGAGAAAGTTTATTAGCAGAAGGTGAAAGGAAATAGGAAATGTTTGGAAAAACAAGGTACATTCTTCCTGGTACAGACTCTCCTTTCGAATGTAAATTTAGGCAGTTATGGGGGAGGCAGAGAACTTGTCCTGCATCTGTTGGGTTTTTATTACTTTTAAGTCAAAATAATCTTTATGCCAAAGTGGCATCTTTGGGGGCATCTCATCCACATCCCTTCAATAGCATTTAGTACCTTTTTCATATCTAATAATGCTTTTTACCTTAAAAGCCTATCTTGTCTGAAAATAATATAGCTTTCTTTGGTTTCATTTTTTTGGGGGGGGGGCCTACCATTTTCTCATTTTTTAAATTGTGTGTCTTTAGAGTATTAAGTTATCTCATACAAGCAGCAGATCATTAATTTTTACTCTCATTTTGTATTTTTTCTGTTAACTAGAAATTTGGTCCAGTCATTTATATTTATTATGATTATAACCATGTTGGATTGACTTGCATCACCTTCTTATGTATTTTTATTGTCCTATTTACTTTTTCTGTTTCTTTTTTCCTCTTATGAATTCCTAGCCTTCTTTTGGATTAGAATCTTAGAATCTCATTACATTCTCCTGTTAGTTTGAAAGTTATATAATTAGAGTTTTATAAATTTATATTTATTGTGATTACTGCTATGTTTGGAATAATTTATACCAACTTTCTATGTGTTGTTATTGACCTGTTTTTTTTTTAATTTAAATTCAATTAATTAATCTATAGCATATTATTAGTTTCAGAGGTAGAGGTCAGTGATTCATCAGTCTTCTATAACACGCAGTGCTCATTAAATCCCATGCCCTCCTTAATGTCCATCACCCAGTTACCCCATCCACACACCCACCTCCCCTCCAGCAACCCTCAGTTTATTTCCTATGATTAAGAGTCTCTTATGGTTTGTCTCCCTTTCTGATTTCATCTTTTATTTTTCCCTCCCTTCCCCTATGATCCTCTGTTTTTTTAAATTCCACATATGAGTGAGATCGTATGGTAATTGTCTTTCTCTGATTGACTTATTTCACTTAGCATAATACCCTCTAGTTCCATGCATGTCGTTGCAAATGGCAAGGTTTCATTTTTCTGATGGCTGAGTAATATTCCATTGTGTGTGTATGTGTGTATCACTTCTATATCCATTCATCTGCTATAATGTATTAACATACAATGTATTATTTGTTTCAGAGGTACAGATCTGTGATTCAACTGTCTTGCACAATTCACAGCGCTCACCATAGCACATACTCTCCCCAATGTCTATCACCCAGCCACCCTATCCCTCCCACCCCCCACCACTCCAGCAACCCTCAGTTTGTTTCCTGAGATTAAGAATTCCTCGTATCAGTGAGGTCATATGATACATGTCTTTCTCTGATTGACTTATTTCGCTCAGCATAATACTCTCCAGTTCCATCCACGTCATTGCAAATGGCAAGATTTTATTCCTTTTGATGACTGCATAATATTCCATTGTATATCTATACCACATCTTCTTTATCCATTCATCTGTTGATGGACATCTTAGGTCTTTCCACAGTTTGGCTATTGTGGACATTGCTACTATAAACATTGGGATGCACGTACCCCTTTGGATCACTGCATTTGTATCTTTGGGGTAAATACCCAGTAGTGCAATGGCTGGATTGCATGGTAACTCATTGTATCTATTTTCAACTTTTTGAAGAACCTCCACACTGTTTTCCAGAGTGGCTGCACCAGCTTGCATTCCCACCAACAATGTAGGAGGGTTCCCCTTTCTCTGCATCCCTGCCAACATCTGTCGTTTCCTGACTTGTTCATTTTAGCCATTCTGACTGGTGTGAGGTGGTATCTCATTGAGGTTTTGACTTGGATTTCCCTGATGCCGAGCGATATTGAGCACTTTTTCATGTGTCTGTTGGCCATTTGGATGTCTTCCTTGGAAAAATGTCTGTTCATGTCCTGTGCCCATTTCTAGATTGAATAATTTGTTCTTGGGTGTTGAGTTTGATAAGTTCTTTATAGATTTTGGATACTAGCCCTAGTTCCTAGGGGAACCCTCCTACACTGTTGCTGGGAATGCAAGCTGGTGCAGCCACTCTGGAAAACAGTATGGAGGTTCTTCAAAAAGTTGAAAATAGAGCTACCCTACGACCCAGCAATTGCACTACTGGGTATTTACCCCAAAGATACAAATGTAGTGATCCGAAGGGGTACATGCACCCCAATGTTTATAGCAACAATGTCCACAACAGCCAAACTGTGGAAAGAGCCAAGATGTCCATCAACAGATGAATGGAGAAGGAAAATGTGGTATATATATACAATGGAATATTATGCAGCCATCAAAAAATGAAATCTTGCCATTTGCAATGACGTGGATGGAACTAGAGAGTATTATGCTAAGCAAAATAAGTCAATCAGAGAAAGACAAGTAGCATATGATCTCACTGATAGGAGGAATTCTTAATCTCATGAAACAAACTGAGGGTTGCTGGAGTGATGGTGGTGGAAGGGATGGGGTAGCTGGGTGACGGACACTGGGGAGGGTATGTGCTATGGTGAGTGCTGTGAATTGTGTAAGACTGATGAATCACAGACCTGTACCTCTGAAACAAATAATACATTATATGTTAAAAAAAAAAAAAGAAGAAGAAGAAGACAGTAGGAAGGGAAAATGAAGGCGGGGGGGGAAATCGGAGGGGGAGACGAACCATGAGAGACTATGGACTCTGAGAAACAAACTGAGGGTTTTAGAGGGGAGGGGGGTGGGGGGATGGGTTAGCCCAGTGATGGGTATTAAGGAGGGCACATATTGAATGGAGCACTGGGTGTTATATGCAAATAATGAATCAGGGAACACTACATCCAAAACTAATGATGTGACTAACATAAAATAAAATTTAAAAAAATAATAAAAAATAAATTTAATTTAAAAAATAAAAATAAATAAATAAAATATGACATATATCATTTTGTTCTTTCTGATTAAATAAGAAGAAGATAATCTCAAAGACACATATTAGGCTCTAAAATCACTGACTCTTAAATTATACCAGTAAAAAACTATTATGAGGACAATTGCATGAAAGGAAGAATGTGAATTGTACCTACATTGATACTTCCCAAGATTAAATGTTTTCTAACTATAAAGGTAATATATTTCTATTTTAAAAATTTGGAAATATACAAAAGTAAAAGGAAGAAATTATCAATCATTTAAAAATCCCATCTGTCCAGAATAACCATTGTTAACATTTTGGTACATATACAGAATCCTCTCAATTATATGAATAAACACATGCTTTTTATATTTCTTACAAAATTGGTTATGTATTATTTTGCAACCTGATTTTTTTGCTTAATAAAAATATTTTAATATTTTACCTTGACAGTAAGTATTCTTCAAGGTGATTATTAAGGCTACCCAGTATCCAGTCACATGATAAAGGCATAAATATATTTCAGCAATCCCTTATTATTAGATTTGGGATAGTTTCTGCTGTTTGTAATAATCATTCTTGTGCTGAAATCTGTGGGGATACCACATACTTTTCCTTAGGATGAATTCCTAGAAGTGGAAGTTTTAGGTAAACAGATATGTTTTTTGGCCTTTGATATGTGGATCTTTTACACTGGGCTCCCTGCTGCAAATATAAATGTGTCTAATATGGTGTGATAACACAAATTAGGAGGGGGTTTTACTCTCCTAACTATTCCCCCTGGAACTGCTGGCCTAGAGGAGTGGAGGGAGCTATCGCCAGTTCTGTGGTACCCTGGTAGTCGTCCTCCAGTCTTCCAGTCCTCCCTCTCTCTCCCACATGCCCTCAGCTGCCCACACACTGCTCATTTCTGGATCTCTGAATACTGGTGCTTTTTTCACTTAGCCAACAAGAAAGCTCTCCCCTTCTAGAGTCTTGCTCTTCCACATTGGGCGCCTGATAACATCATCCTCTCCTTTCATTTAACCATCTAGCCTTTTTCTCAGATAACAAAGGCAGGACTGGGGGTGGACAGATTGGTGGCTTAGTGGATGGTCAAGCATGCCCCATGCATGGACTCTACGCCTAGACTCCTAGGTAAGCGCCTACTTCCCAGGACCTTGGAACTCAGAAGTTTGCGTGACCAGACAATGACAACCGCTAGGGGGCAGTATTGCCTAAACCCACAAGCTAGCTTGACAGTCCTAAGTGACTCCGCCTAAGTACTGCTCCCTAGAAAAAAATGGTGTCAATAGAACGTCCATGTACTAGAGTGTCTATTTCCCCACACCTTTGCCAACACCGCTATTTCTTCTTTTCCCGTTTTAAAACGATCTGAAAGACAACAATGGTATTTCATGTTGTTTGAGTTGAATTTTTAAAATTACTAAATAAGGCTGCACATTTCTGAGACTCTGACGGAACAAACAAAATGTACCTTTTAGAAAACATATTCACACCACGTAGAAGTATACAAGGAAAGGACAGGCTGTCAGAATTCAACCTCCAGAGGAAACCATTTTATATATATGCTGCCAGAATTTCTCCTATGCAAGTATGTATACACATTGATAAATAATCTTTTATGCCTGAACATACAGACCCAAACCTGCCTTGTTATTTTTAATAGCTACAGAAAACTTTTGCACAATTAATGCCATAACTTATACAGCCAGTTCTATATTGATGAACTTTTAGCTTGTTTCTAATTTTTCACATGACTAACAGTACTACAATGAATGTCATTTCACATAAACCTCGGTGCACTTGAGCAAACTTTCCTATTCGATAAATTTCTAGAAGTATAATTACTGAGTCAAAGGATTTGCACCAGCAGTTTGATAGAATGAAATTCTGGGAGGTCAGACATTTTTATCTATCACATTCATTGCTCTAACCCCAGTGCCTAGAACAGTACTTGGGACTCAATAAATATTTTTTAATGAACCCAGATTTTGAGAACTTAAAAGTGAAATATTTATACAAGAAAACCCATTAGATACAGAGGAGATGCTTGAATATAAGAGAAGGACTGGAGAAAGAAGGAGAGGGTATTTGAAGAGCCTCACAAACCTCTCATCAAGTCTAGGGTGGCATAAACACAGAACAAAAATCTCCAGTCACAAAACATGTACACACCCTGGCAGTAGAAAGACCTTGATCTGAAGTATATTCAATGCACAACAATGTGCATATACTTAATGCCTCTGAATTTTACACTTAAAAATGGTTAGAATGACAAATTTTACATTGTGCATATTTACCACAATAAAAATAAGTAGATTGTTCCATTTACTGGATAGTAACACTGGGCAAGCATTTCAACCATATGGAGGTTTAGTTCTTTTTCAGCATATTAGCACAAGCCATAACTTGATTAATAGGATGTTAACTGAACTGTTTTAAGCTCAATTTTTTGCCAAAATCCTGAGATCACCTATCAAAGTGAGGTGCAAGAATATCTCCCCAAAAAGAGATTTGCAGAAAACGCTGAGAGGAATTGGTGTTGGGGTCTTTAATTCCTACCCCATACTGAGTGTATAAAAGGGTTGGAGAAACTTAGTGGTGAATTTTTGGAGAGTTGTTTTGCTGCACTTCTCCCCAACCCAAGGGAAAGGGAATTGGGATTTCTTTTGTCTTCACGTCAAAACCAGAGGATGTCTTTAAAGAAACCATTTAGAGAGTGATGCCTGTTTAAATATAAAGGTGAGCAAGGAGCTCTCCCTTACAAGGAAACTACAGGTGTGAGACCTTCAGCAATGTGAAGTGGAAGGAGGGGAGCCTATGAGGAACCCCCGAAAAGTGCCTTATAAGAAAAAGGTAATTTGAAACCACCTCAAGTCCCAGGGAGCTCAGTGCCAGCTCATGGAAGCATTAGCCATGTAAGATCTCTCCTGCTCATTTCTTCTCTTTGCTCCACCTGCTAGAGGCAAGGCCACACGAGGCAGAGAGAAGGAGTTAGTCAGAGAAAAGAGGAGAGACACCTGCACTCTCTCTATGGCTGGAGAGAGCACAGCCAATATAGAGTGGGCATGTGACTGGTCTTGATGCCCTCATCAGTCCCAAAGAGAGTTTCTAAACTCAAAAATACTGAGTGTGAGGGTAAATTTTGTGGCAAACATGGGAAATTGGCTGATTTCATGGGTAGACTGGGGCAGAAGAACAGAAGCAGCATGTGTGGATGCAGCGACAGAGGTGTCTCAACCGGCATCAGATTGCAAAGCCGTGATTCCCCAGCCCCCAAAGCGAGTTTCAGTCAACTCTGAAAACGAAGTGAGGAAAATTTCATCACTTAGATCAAGCCCAATTTGGCAAAAGATTATTTTAACCTTTCAAGTACAATAGAGAGACTGCCGTCTAGAAATTAACAGAACAGATACCTTGGTCCAGGAATAGGATGAGCCTCACCACTTCCCTTCCTTTTCTGAAAATTTAATTTGAGCTTGCTCTCCCTCCTTGTCTCTCTCCCAACTAACCATAGCCTGCTTCATTGGCATCCTCACACGCACCCCAGCTCCAATCCACTTCTCTAGGGTTCAGCAATATTTTAGTCTCATGTTGCAAAACATGGCGAAGAGTCCTTTAAAAATGGAGAGTTCATTTCTTCACACCCATTGTTTTGAGTTTCTCATACATCTGACATTATGATACATGTCAGGAATGTATAAAGACTAAGACATTGTCTCAGCTTCAGTGAGCTAGATTAGGTGCAGAAATAGGAAACTAAAGACATAATTATGAGGTAATGAGAAAATTATAGTAAATACACACACACACACACACACACAATTGCTATAGGAGCACAGAGGAAGGAGACATTTGTTCTTCCTCTGGATTTGGGAAAACCTACCCAGAGGGGGAAAATCAGCTAAAGAACCAACGAAATGTCATTAAATCTTCATTTAACCACTGCCTTCTTCCTGTTCAACACACTCAACCATCGCTGCAAACAAGCAGCAGTATCTGGACTTGGTTATTGCTATGGAAGCTGCTCATCTTGCCAACACCTGAACCAGACTCTTTCTTCTAAGTCGATGTGGAAAAAGCTTAGGGTGTGGTGCGATCTCCAGCTACCTGCCCTATTCATCCCACTACCAGGTCCAAAACGTCACAACTGGAATTATTCCCTTGAAATGGTCTCACTATCTTCAGAGGGTTACAGATAATCTTATATCTATCACCTAATGTGATGCTAGGTGCTCTTTGGGTATTTCTCCATGTGTGACTGATAACACAGTCCTGTGGTCAGCCGGCAAACTCGGCACAATCTAGAGCTTAGGAGATGCTTTCTGCAGCCAGACAGCCTCAGTTCAGAGCCTACCTCCAGCACTCTTATGCCACTGAGCCTCCATTTCTCGACCTATAACATAAAGATGTGAAGACTTAATGCCTGGCACATAATATGCATTTAATAATGGAGCGTATTATCTTTATTACCTAGATGTCTGAAATGAAAGATCAGTGGGTGCCGTTCACAACCGGGAAGAAACATAAGGGAGAAGTAGGCAGAGGTAAGAGTTATAAAGGAAAGAAAAAAGAATTTAAGGCTGTTAAAATTCTTGAAAGAAGAAGCACTCTCTCTGATGCTAAGCGATCTTTTTTAGAGTCACATTATGTTTGAAATATTCCAACTGAGAAGAGATAGGTACTGAGAAATACAAGCTCCCTAATAAAACCAAAAGACCTATCTTCAAAACTGAACTGTGGAGCAAACCTATGGACTACTGATTGCGACTCTCCATGATCACTTGCATTATTAAATAGATGGAAATACTCTTGCAGTCAGACACACACACACACAGACCAAAGAAAGCGTGAACAAGCAACAGGATATGGTTCAGTATGTATTTTTGTCTACAATTTCATTCTTAGATATTTTTTAGAAACTTATAGTTAGGATATGCATAATCATTAATTACCTAACTCCTCCCATTTTGTTTTATAAAGATATTTGTACTATTTTATTAAACAAAATTATTGTCACACTTATAAGTAAATTATTAAATTTAGAAGTCATTTTTAAATTTAATGGTTTCAAGTAAAACCTCTTATATTATGCCTAAAATGCTTATTGTCTGTAGGGTCCTGCTTCAAATCAACGGAGTTAATTCCTATGCTCAAAATATTTTTTGCCAAAGAAAAAACTCAACAGCATTCTCTCATTCATAAAACTCTGTTACAAATCTGGGCTCCATGACAGAGCAAGGACAAAAAGCAAAATTACTAACAATCTTAGAGCCAAAGACTTTTGCTTTCCTTTACAAAACTGCTTACTTTCCTCTGAGATTAAGGGACTGTCAGTGGGTTCTAGGCAATGACTAAAACCTTAAAATAAGGAAGGGTGACCCCTAGTGTTGGCCTTTAGAAACCAAATTCATGTAAGACCAGAAAGCTCCAAAAATGTGGGGAAGAATTCAGTAGCATACGTTATAAAGCAAAAACAAATCAAAATACCTAACTCACTTACCTTAACTGTTTGTAGACACATAAAATCACTATCATTGAAGATATTATTAAAATCCTTTAGGAAAATCTTTCAAACAACAACATATACCCTCCTACATACACTCCCTTTGACTCATGGCAAGTGTACGAATCAGAAAAGAATAAAATAAGAGGAAAAGGCACAAGCTTTGCTTGAATGAGCAAACAGAAAACTGGCCCAGGAAAAAATAAAACATTCACTTAAACATTAAGTCCACGTTGCTCGGAAGATGACAAATTATTTTGGAGCCACAGCGTTAGACCCATGTGAAGTATTGAGGAAGGAAATCACGAGAGAATCATTTACTTCTGCACTAGTGTTTGCATAGAATAACTCATCTTCCACAAACTCAAGGTCACCAGTCCTACAGAAAAAGGGAAATAGTTTGGCTTGAACACGGGTCACTTGTGACAAAATGAAGTGAAATGAGAGGTCAAAAGGGACTTACTGCCTCTTGTGAACTCACTGTCACTC
Organism: Neomonachus schauinslandi; assembly: GCF_002201575.2. NCBI lineage: Eukaryota > Metazoa > Chordata > Mammalia > Carnivora > Phocidae > Neomonachus > Neomonachus schauinslandi. The sequence continues at coordinate 34,969,526 of NC_058410.1, forward strand.
AACCAGAGGAGTATGTGGCCAAAAGAGGACGTGCTGGGACAGGGAATCCTTATATGTGAAGAGCAATTGTTCCTGGAGAAAAAAATATAGGATGTAAGAAAGCCATGAAGTTCTTTGCTGGGAAGTTTTATTGCCATTATTTACTAAGGCTCTTGACTGGAGCTGGCTTGGCACCAGCATGGAGCTAAGCAGAAATTAGACACGTAATGCTCTCTTTTTGAGTTTCAGGTGGCACAGTGACAGAAGAGTTGCCTCGGCAAGGTTTGTGCTGAGCACAGCTCTGCCACTTCCTTTTACTCCCTCTGGGCTTAACAAGGAAAAAATACGAGAATGATGGGGGAAACAAGGAATGAGAAGGAAACCAAATATGGCGACGAGATGGCCAATATGATAGGGGCGGTAGAACGTAAAAGGACAAGAGAACTGCCACTACAAAGGTGACTGCTGGTACCTCAGCCATCAGCCATCCAACACATTTGAACTCATGCTTAGGACAGGGATTCCTTCCCTTGCTTGGTTCTAAGGATTCCATGAAAAAGACAACCTTCCGCTCAGTGAGACGTTCACAGCCAATATCTTTAGCTTTCTAAGTGCCAGTTCTACCAGCAAACTATTTCTGTTAGTCATTTAAAACCCTCAAGCCTTATCAAAGTCCCTCAGTTTTGTTCAAAGTGGATTTTCCTTTTGATTTTCTCTTACATCCTCTGACTTTACCCTGTAGGTGCCCCCTCACCTTTATCCAGAAAGATATCCCTTTTTTGTTTCACAGAAATGGTTCCCCAGTAAACATCTGTTATCTAACTCGTAACTGTAAATTATTTAGATCACACACGCTAAATTATTTAAAATAATGCTTTGAAAGAATTGTATTTATATTAACAAAAACAAGACTGTACTCTCCGAGACGACTTAGTACTAAAAGATTTATTTTATTCCTTTTATCTCTGTGATTTTAAACATTTGGAAGAAAGTAAAATACCCTTTCTTAATCTGTGTTTTCAATATTTTTATAAAAAGAATTCATTCAAACAGGTTGCCTCAAGTTTCTGCTGTCATTATGCCCCAGCAATCAAGGACTTTCAATTACAAGCAATGTGTCTATCATAAAATTTTTCATTTATTTAGCAGGAAGGTAATTTTTAATAGGTGCATACATAATTTCATTTTGTATGACTGATTTACCTGCCTACTGATGCTCATTCTAGCAGAGCATTAGCACTCTCTGGGAACTTCCATTTCTTTCAAAACCTGCATCAATTCCTTCCAGTGACTAATTTCCTAAGACACTGAAGTGGCCTCTTTGAAATGCAGCTTTCAAAAGTGCACAGAATCCTGGGAAGGAGCTTATGCATACATTTTGCTTCCTTTACCTATAACTCCTACACGTAAGCATTGCAGGCTCCTAAGAAACATTGGGAAGGTGATCTTTCCTTGCCAAATAATAATACAAAATAATACCCTACTTACACACACACATACTCCCAAACACAAATGCACAAAATAGTGAAGTAGTAAATATCGTGCTTTGGGAAGGTGGTGTGCAAGGAAGCATGAGAAGTGATGGTATTAACAGAATACATCTTGGGGACGGAGAGTCAATTTTATTAAAGATTTTGTGGAATAAATGATTCATTTTATTTCATATTTGAAGCCATAATTTCATATTAAAATAAACACATAATAAAGTAGAACTCGGCAATACTTAAATTATAGAGATAAACCATGGGGCTTCAGAGAAATTTAGTATTTGCTGGGGTGCTTTAAGCTATTTTCCCAAGTCCTTTGGTTTATAGAGATCTTTTTTATTTGGAATATTTCTATGGAAAGAGTTGCAGTTAAATTCTCTGTTCAGATTTAGATCTCCTGGGAGAGATAACATGTAAAGCTGTTAAAATAAAAGTGTTTATCATATCCATGTGAAAATTAAGGGCAGTTGCCTATACTGAAAAATACCAAATGATAGATAGATCAATGACAGATGAGAGAGAGAGCAATTTGACAGAAGGTGAGGTCCATATCTAGGGGCTTTTTCGGGAAGCAGGAACAGCTATGGGGAAAAGTGGGGAAAGAACAGAGAGGACAATGCTCCTGGATGGGAACAGAGTACTTTATTTTATCCCATGGCTGGAAGGCAACACAACAAAAGGAAAGACTGGAATGTGGGAATATCTCAAGGATAAATGGCTGACATAAGTGACTTTCTTTAACAAATATTCTTGAAACAAGGAGACTTTTCTTCTTATTATGTGAGTATAGTTGACACACAATGTTACATTAATTTCAGGTGTACAATATAGTGATTTGGCGAGTTTATACATTATGCTACATTCACCGCAAGTATAGCTACCATCGTCACCATACAACGCCATCGTTGACTGCATTCCTTATGTTGCGACTTTCATTTCCATGACTTATTCATTCCATAACTGGAAGCCTGTATCTCCCTCTCCCCTTCGTCCATTTTATCTTACCCTCCAACCACCCTCCACTCTGGCAACCATCAGTTTGTTCTCTGTATTTATCTCTGATTCTACTTTTTGCTTGTTTCTTTATTCATTTGGTTTTTTTAGATTCCACATATGAAGGAAATCATATGCTATTTGTCTTTCTCTGTCTGACTTATTTCACTTGGCATAGTGCCCTCTAGGTCCATCCACGTTGTCACAAATGACACAATCTCATCCTTTGTTATGACTGCATAATATGTATTGTGTGTGTGCATATCTCACATCTTCCTTATCCATTTGCCTACTGATGGGATTAATATCCAAAATATATAAAAAACTTATACAACTCAACACCAAAAGAACAAACAATCTGATTAAAAAATGAACAGAGGACCTGAATAGATATCTATCCCAAGAAGGCATACAGATGACCAACAGACACATGAAAAGATGCTCAACACCACTAATGATCAGGGAACTGCAAATCAAAACCATAATGAGATGTCACCTCATACCAGTCAGAATGGCTAGTATCAAAAAAGACAAGAAATAACAAGTATTGGCGAGGATATAGAAAAAAGGAACACTCGTATACTGCTGGTGGGAATGTTAATTGGTACAGCCATTGCAGGAAATAGTATGGGAGTTCCTCAAAAAATTGAAAATACAATTGCCATATGATCAAGTAATTCCACTACTAGGTACTTACACAAAAAAAACCAAGGAGACTTTTAACATTAAAACTTGGAGTATATTCTGTCCTTAGTTCTACACAGTGAAACCATTTCAGCAATAATTTAGATAAATATGCAGTTTGTCATAAAACTAGAAAGAAAAATATGTTGTTTTGATCTACCCAAGGTTCCCAAACCATCTGGATTAAGGTGAGAATAATAGTTTAAATTAACAAGGTAACATGAAATGAGACCAACATGAGGTCTTACACTTAGGTCTAAATGTTTGACTGCAGAAGCTATAGGGTGGTTTACATGAAGTGAGAGTGAATCTGGTTTCTAACATGGATCTGTCTCTAATTACTACATGGAAAGAGGCTGTGAGAACTAATTTTTCTGAGTCTGACTTCTCCCCATTGGTCTATATCTCTCTGACTGTAATTCCAAGCTAAGTAACATGTTTATCCAATAGCCACTGTCAACCTATGATTTTTCCCAAGACCAGACTTTTATTTTAATTATCAAAAATTGTGTTCTTGTTGTTAAAAAAAAAAACAAACAGAACTAATATTACAGAACTGTATGCAATAGGTAGAGAATTCTCAGTGCCTCATGAGTTAACATTTGAATGTATATCTTCTGAGATATTTTCTTCTGTATATCCAAATACATCTAAATATATAAATATGGATTTTTAGCAAAATGAGATGACATTAAGCATAGTTTTCAACTTGCTTTCTTCCCTTACTAAGATCCTCACCAATCAGTTAATATCTACATCACTGCTAGATCAAAGACTATGCACATTATTCATCACATATATTATGCCATATTATTCTCCTCAAAATATTGTAACAAATGGCACTTCCACCAAGTGTCTGAATATGCTCATTTCTTTGCACATATTGATTAATTTAATTCAGATAAAATTTGAAATCATGATTCCATTGAAATTTTATTTGAATTACACACCCTTTTAGTATTAACTTAAGGAAAATTGATATCTGTACATACTGAGCTTTCCTATCCAGGAATATCCTATCTGTTGCTATTTCCTACGTCAGCAGTTCTCAGTATAAGTATTTGGCTTTCTTTTTTTCTTGGTCCCATGAGAGCAACAGTTTCTCTAATATGTCAGTACAGTTGTATTCCTAGAGTAAACTTGGATTTTTAAAACATATTTTATAAGTGGGATTTGTGTTTGTGTGCATGAGCTCTTTGTGTGACAGGTTTTGCAATCACTATCATTCTGGTATCAATATGGCAATTTCCACCTTGTCCTCTTTATTTTTTTTAAGATTTTTTATTTTTTTATTTTTAGGTAATCACACCCACCCAGTGTGGGGCTTGAACTCACAACCCCAAGATCAAGAATCACACACTTCAATAACTGAACAACCACCCCCACCTTGCCCTGTTTTTAGAGCCAGTTTTTAAAAATCTAAACATCTTATACAAGTTAGAACTTAAAATATCAAATCTCAATACCGTTTCAGGTAACAGTTTCTTCTGTAACTGTTGATCTGTTCAGGCTTCCTACTTTCTATAGGTAGAAGTTAGCAATGTATATTTTCTTAAAGACAAATCCAATTCAGTTTTTCACAATTACTTTGTCAATCACTTGTTTAAAATATTCTAATATTCCCTTCTCTGTCTTTAATTAGAGCCCATTTCTTCATTATACTAACAACTGATATTTCAGATTCTTACTGTATGTCAGGCACTGTATTAATTCCTACAACAACTTTTGAGATAGGCACCGTATTTTGTCCTCACTTTTCAGTGAAGAAATTGAGGAATCAATAAGTATGTTACTTGTCCAATATCATACAGAAAGCAAGTAGCCAACTGAGGTTCAAACTCAACGCCTATAGGTCCTTAAGCTGCACAGTATAAAAATCTGGCAGTAGTTAAAGCTCTTTTCCTTGCAGATGTAACTTACTTTGTGAAAGGAATACGCTTTCCCCAGACCTCTGTGGCACAGGTTCCAGGAGCAGTTCTTCTCTCTAAGATAGAGGTCATCAAACATTATGCTTACATATCTCCGTAGGAACTTTTTTATGAGATATAGTTGACATATAACATTAGTTTCAGGTGTACAACATCATGATTTGATATTTGTAAAGAATTTTTAAATTGAAAATCAAGGTGTTGCATTGTAAACTCAAGTAATTGCAAAAAGATAATTTTAGGTATATACTGTAAATATAGAACTTTAAAAATGAAATTGTTCTATCACTTTAAAAGGTATCCAGTGGAATCTAAATACCATCGTGATTTGACACTCGCCACAATGCATTTTTTAAAAAGCTTTTATAAGTAAAAAATTTTACATTATTCCTTTTTTTCTTTTTATATTTCACTTAACCCCATAAAACTTTATACCCAGACGATACATATTTTTATGCTCGAGAAACTTTTATCAGCCTTTAATATTTTTTATAAGAAAACTATGTTTATAAGTTTAATGTTTAATTTCCTTTGACTATAAGTTTCTAAGTGTTAAATGATTTTTAAATCATTATTATATAATTACTAGTTGTTCTCAATTGATTTAAGCAATAAATTCACAAGTTTTCACAATTATCAATCATAAAATGCAAACTTTAATTGAAATTGCTTTTCTTAGTGAAATGGATGAGACTAAAGATTTTCTTTTTTTTTCATTTTTTAATACATAAATTCAGTGATGAGTGTTATTTCTCAAGTGAGATATCCCTATTTTCATTTTCATAGATATAAGTGCTTAGAAAACTTATTCATATACATTCATAACTGGTCTTAGAAGGAGTTTTGTTATAGTGAAGTTATTTAGTTCTTTGAGCTCATTATTGGTTATATGACAAAAATTACTTACTGATATTTCTTTAAAAATTATTTTAATGATTTATCTCCATGAAAATTCTATTAGATTCTCCTTAAATTTTATTTTTTTATTTTATTTTATTTTTTTTAAATGTAGGTACTTTTTTTTTTTAAGATTTTATTTATTTATTTGAGAGAGAGAGAATGAGAGACAGAGAGCACGAGAGGGAAGAAGGCAGAGGGAGAAGCAGACCCCCTGCTGAGCAGGGAGCCCGATGTGGGACTCGATCCCGGGACTCCAGGATCATGACCTGAGCTGAAGGCAGTCGCTTAACCAACTGAGCCACCCAGGCGCCCTAAATTTTGTTTAATTCAATGAAAAAGTAATTCCCTGATTTGCAAGAGGATTTGTTACCCAATTATTAGGCATTTACTTTCTCAATACCAACATTAATATTTCTAAAGTTCTTTGCTTGGCATCTTGGTGGTTTTAACACATTGGTGCAATTTACCACTGAGTGAGGTGTATGCCTTTTTTTGGAAAAGAAAAAGACTATCGTGAAAATAAAAATGAGGAAAGCATAATGCTCAGTCTCTCTCAAAATTTTATTTTTTTTTAAAGATTTTATTTTTAAGTTTTTTAAAGTAAACTCTATGCCCAACATGAGGCTCAAATTCATGACCCTGAGATCAAGAGTTTCACACTCCACAGAGTGAGCCAGGTGCCCCATACCTCTCATAATTTTAAGTGCTAAATTTCCAGGGGGAAAAAACATAATTGGCCCAGCCCTGTGGAGTTCTCTAGTCCTTGCTCAATGAAAGGCAGCCACTGGGAGAGGCCCATAAACCATGGATGAGGCCACCATGAATCAATTACTATATACTGGAGGCCTAGAAAAGGTGGGATTTTGAGTTGTACAAGCCTCACAAAATTTACCTGTAACCGGAATTAATGTTTCTTCTTTCTTCTTCTTCAAGCTTTCCAATTTTCTCCTTCTCATTTGTCTTTTTGCTGAACCGGTTTTTAGTCTTCTTTTGTTTATATTTAATTCCTGCTTATTTCTTTCTCCGTCCTTCCCACCTAAATTATTTTAGCCTACTTTCTTAATCCAACTCTTGCTTAGCTAAATGTTCAGTTCACTTTCAACATTTTAAATAGATGTTCTTATTATTATGAATTTCTCCCCAAATTCCACTTTGCCTATATCTTTTAGGTTTCAATACACAGTAATGTCATTAATGTCTAAGTCTTCTGGAATTTCAGTTGATTTGCAATATCAAAACCCAAAGCTGTTTTTACAGCTTCCTTTCAGTGGAAACCAATAAATATCTTCCCTGCTTGTTCTGTACTTGTCTGTTGTCAAATCTCAACAGACTATCCATAACGGTCATTTTAAAATGTGAATAGTTCACAGCATGCTCTGCTCAAAATCCTACAATAGATTTTCAATAAGTTGAGAATAAATGCCAAACTCCTTACCCTGGCTTAGGTCACTCTCCTTGATTTAGCCCTATACTTCCCCTGCACCCCACCCCCTCAAACCCCCCACCCCTGTCACCTCATCCGCACTCTCCCCAGCAGACCACACTGGCCACCCTGTTTCTCTGGGAGCACAGCAAGCTTGCTATCATGTGAAGGACTTTGCAATTGTGGTTTGCTTTACCTGGGATATTCCTTCCCCAGATCTTCACCCAACATGCTCAATCGCTTCATTCATATTTCTGATGGAATATGACCTCTTTGGGACAGCTTCAACACTCCCTTTGTTATTTGTACTCAAAAGAGGGGTGGAAAAGAGATGAAGGGAGGCCATATATAATATTGTTTATACACAGAACATCTCTGGGAGCCAAGAAATGGGTAGTCACTGAGGGACAGAGACTTTATATGTCCCATGGTACCTTCTGAATCATATACCATGTGACTAAATCATCTAGTTCAAACTATCTTAAAAGACAATGTAATGCTATTAAGAAAGGGGGAAGATTAATAGAGGAGTAAAAACATTTGTTGGCTCATAGAGTTTGGGCAGATTTATATAAGGTGATAGGAGAGAAGAAGGCATTCCAGGAGACTTAAATGGCATGCATAGAAGCATAGAAGGTGAGAGAAAAATACGGAACATGCTACTGAATATTTTATGCAAATTTTTATCTTCAGGGCCTAGTTTACTAGAGACAAAAAAATATACCTGTCTCAGTAGGGCAGTGGAAGCTTGTTAAGGAATAATGGAAAATAATATTGCCTAGGAAGAGCAGAAACAGATGGAGGATTTTAAAATTTAGGGGAGAAGTTTAGCTTTGTTCTGCTAGAAAAAAACAAGCCATTGAAGGTTCTTGAGCAAGGGAATGGTATGGCCAAATAAGTGTTTAAGGAGGATTTTTCTATATCCTGGTAATGAATGGATTAATAGAGCTAAAGCCTGGAGGCAAGGCAGCCAAGTAGGTGGTACTTACAGTTATTCTCAAAGGAGATCAAGGCCTGGTTAGGAGAGTGGCTTTGGGTTACAGGGGAAAGTAATAAAGATAAGAGGTTTTTTCTTAATCAACAGAATCTGGAAAGTGTCTGTATTTGAGAAATGGAGAATTGATATCAAAGTTAATTCGAACAACAACCAAAGGCTTTTTATATATAAGTCACTCTATTATTCATGTTTGTTTATGTAATTAATGTTTGTTCATCTAATGAACAAAATGCGAAGATGTACAACACCTGATTCCTCGGTTCAAGTGTTCATTTTAGTCATTGTTTATATTTTACCAACAATCTTAGTTTATGAATAACTTCACAGAAAAATTTCTCATCCCACAAATATTTATTTGCATTATAATCCATCCCACTTTGTAGCACAGGTAATAAAAGTACTATGAGTTTAGTTATCATGACCAGGTCATAATACTGTAAAGCCAAAGGGTACAAAACTGGGAACTGGATTTTCAAATTCCACATTTGGCATATTTTCATAATATAATGCTTTAGGAGGTGAGTTAGCCAGTAACTTTTTGAGCAATTACAATGTTCCAGCTCTGTGCATTATCTCATTTAATCCTTTTTAAGCATCATACAAATGAGGCATTATTATTATTGACATTGTTTACCACTATGGAACAATGAAGCTTCAGAAAGTTAAGTAACTTGTAACAAAGTCATCTGGCTTGTAAGTATCAAGGATTAAAGCAGGCCTCATTGACCCAAGATCCTGAGCTCTGACAGCCACATTATTCAGCAATATCAGGATGGGGGCAAACAAGTGCCACAGAACAGAGTCATGAGCCATTCCTGGGAATGTCCACAGAGAATGGGAGAACTGCTTGATGTGGAAAACCCACAGATTTAATGTCAGGAGTCCTGTGGGTAGAAACAAATCATAGTTGTGACCAAGAGACAATGATCCAGATTAATTCCATTGAAAGCCCCTACTATTTGAAACAGAACTTAAGTCCAGATTTTCAACTAAATGACTTGGCTGGTAGTTGTATTATTAACCCCAGTAGGAATGTTGGGGAGGGAGGACACTGGACAGGAAAAGGATTATAAGTTGAATCCTGAATATGTTACTGCTTTATATCGAATGCCCAAGTGCCATATATAGCTAGTTAACTTTTGGAAGGTGGCCAGATAGTTGGAAGCTGAAAAATATAAATTTTGTACTCTGTAAAATGAGTATAAGATCTACCTCACAGATTTGTATTGGAGAGTAAATATAATTATGCAAACAAAAACCCTTTGAAAACAGGAAACAATTGTTATTTTAAGATTATTTTACACAGAAGGGAGAGTTGCAGTCCTGGGGGAGGTGAGATCCCTGAGGTGTAGTATTTAATAGCGAGAACAGAGGAGTAAATAAGAATATTTGAAAAGACAGCATTTAAAAGATAGGAAGAGAAGACGAATTTGAGTATGGCAGAGCAATGTGATATGCTTTCCCAGAAGTTGAGAAAGAGCAATCTTTAGGGGTGAAATGCATTAAAGAATTAAATAGTTTGAGAATGAATAAATGCCAGTTAGAGCTGACAATGAGTCGGTCTCCCAGTAGAATGAGGAGAAGAGAAAACAATTAAATGAATTTAAGGTCACATGGATAGAGATGAAAGCAACACTGAAGATGTTTGGCAATAAAGGGAAAGAAGGAAAGAAGACAGAAGCTAGAGAGGGATGTGGGAATAAATGTGTATGTTAAGCAGGGTGTGAGATTCTAGACTAGAAAAGAGTATCTGTAAGAATAATACCCCTTCTGAAACAGAAAGAGATAGGTCAAGGACAAAGAGCTGGGTTGGTTTTATAATAGAATCATCTCTTTCTCTAAAACTGAAGCAAATCACAAACTGGCAAGCCAAGGAGGAAAAAAAAGAAAGTGCCCTAAATCTCTGAATGTTTTCAAATAAGTAGGAAGAATAATCATTTGATGAGGAATAGGATGAAACCTGAGGAAAGGGGGAATATGGAATTAGAAAGATAAGGGGGAAGATATAACATCCATGGCAGCTACTCTTCTGAATATTTTGTTAGAGAACCAGTAAGAGATAAATTTAAAAGGAAGAGCAGGGGTATGGGCTTGGTTAAAATTAGCATGAAATTGCCGTGAACCAGATCTGAGCAATTCCTGGTTCTCTCCGTATGGAGTTGTGCAGCCAGGGATAAGAATCAGAGTACAGAGGCAGAGCAGAACCCTGGTAAAGCAGAAAATCAAAAGTGTTCAACCCATTTTTTTTTTCTTGCAAACAATACATTGAAGTTAAGAGTCCAGATTTCTACACTTCAGCTTCATTAGGAGAGAGATAAACCAGTTTGGGGATCATTCTTGGACCAAGTCCCATCCTTTTAATATTACTGCAGTGGGGAAATGATTTCCAAGATTTCTAAACAATGATCTTTTAAGTGAAATTTTAAAAATCTCATTCATAAGTCAATAACTCCTTGTGCTAAAGAAGGTGATCTTTGAGGACTATGTTTAATAACTACTTGAAGAAATTAATTATGATATTTTCATATTTGCAGCTCCATAGCTGGAACCTTGAGAAAGGTTATTATAGGGAGGTCTATGTGTGACTATATCATATTTCAAGTTAAAATAAGTCAATATAGGGATTTCTAGTATGAAATTTTAAGGAAAGAATATGACCACAGAGATTCTGAACTATTTACTGCAGCTTTGTTTCCAAAACTATGTAGAATTTATATAAAATGTTAGGCAAAGAGAAAAATAATAAATTCAAATTTATATTTCAAATTTTCCGAGAATAAAAACTTCTCCAATACACACACACACACACACACACACATATCTGGAGCCTGCAAAACTAAATGAAAGATCATTGAAATTCTAAAATCCTTCCCAGAGTGTAAACAAGCCTGTGTGTAGCAAAAAGTAATTTTGGTAGAATAAAAAAAGAAAAGAAACAAAGAAATGAGAAGGGAAAGAAGAATTGAAAAAGGAAAATAAAGGAAAAACCAAATATTAAAAATTACAATCTAAAAACCTTATAACATTTGCCAAATGCAAGTGTTGGCTATGACATTTCTCTCATCTCTAACTTTATTTTTTTTTTCTCAATTTTAATTTTTTCAGGAGTAGTTTGTGAATATTCTCACATTTTCCTACACTATACCTATTTTCCTGTTAGAGCCAGAAGGGAAAATGCTTAGAGTATAACAAATTATCCTTCAGAGATAGGCTTTGGGAATTTACTACCTGCTAGTAAAAACCAGTGAATTTATACAGCACAAATATGAACCATGAAATTCTTTTTTTTTTTTCTAAGATTTTATTTTATTTATTTGACAGAGAGAGAGAGAGAGAGACAGCTAGAGAGGGAACACAAGCAGGGGGAGTGAGAGAGGGAGAAGCAGGCTTCCCGCCAAGCGGGGAGCCCGATGCGGGGCTCGATCCCAGGACCCCGGGATCATGACCTGAGCCGAAGGCAGACGCTTAACGACTGAGCCACCCAGGCGCCCCCGAACCATGAAATTCTTTAAATCAGGCATAGTTCTAAAGTTTGAAGCCTTGTAAAACATCAGCTAAGAATGTTATCTTACTTCAATTGTCATACCTATCTTATTTTACATACAAATAGAGAAACATTTCCTAAAGTAAAACAAAACAAAACCCCTAAAAACAGGAGAAACAAGCCATGACATTAGATTTTAAAAAGTCACAGAATGTAATGGAAGCTTTCTGTACAAAATATTATGAGTCCAATATTTCTTTTTAATCTCAGCAAAATCAAATATTCTAATTTAATAGCTTCCAGATAACTAGCTTATTAGCAAATGATATAAAAGTAAAAAAGCTCCAGGCATATCCACAAGCCTTCTCAAATGATACTTTACTTTTAGAAGGCTATTAACTCTGACCCAGATGTAGTTTTCCATCCAAATAAATGAATCACCTCCTACCATTTTCAGCTCTAAAAAAATAAGAATAAATTAAATCTGCACCCAGAAATGAAAATGAAGCTTGTTTTTATTATAACAAGCCTACTCCTTGATTATGAAGTCTGATAGCCTTTAAGCTGTTGATATATGTTTTTAATCACATCAGCATTAAATTTTAAATAGGAAATTTCTTTCTTTTATTTTATTTTTACATCGTTTCATGCACATAAGTTTTAGGGGATTGGCTGTCGGTAATTTAATAACTTTAAACTCATGTTTAAATAGCCATGATTTACTGAGACCACAAAATGCAGGCACACACTTTCAAAAGCCACGACTAAAGGAAAGCATATTTGTAAATACAAAATTCTTGCCCTTAAGGTTTTCTTTCTCTTACTCCTTCTTTGCCTCTTACTTCCTTTTTGCTTTTTTTCTTCTGTATGGACAATTTGCATCTCTCCGGGCCTAACACACGCTCTTCTCCACCTTCACATCACTAGATTGTGACTTACCGGGTCATAGAGCTTGGTTGTTAAACAGCAAAATTCCACTTGCCTGTCAATAGGCTAAAGTAAAGAAGGGTGGGCAGAAGAAAGAGAAGCTCAGATGCTGTTGTTGGCACCTGGTATAAGGAGCTATTACTCAAATGAGATGCCAGTGTTATCACTCTGTCCAGGTCTTGGATCATGACTTACAGTCAGCATATTCTTGTTTGTCGTAACTTGTCAATATTTAGAATTTCATCTGTCCAAGAGCAAGAATTGCATGTGCTTGTGAAAAATTATTATTATAATTTTTTATCCATTTGTGAATTTATTTTATCTTCAAGTTATACCATACATTCATACCCTGCTTTATTTCAAAGACCACTTCAAATAGGGATTATACTTAATTTAATTAATTAATTTATTTTTTGTTTAGAGAGCAAGACAGTATGCGTGCATGAGTGGGATCGGGGAGGGGGTGGATGGAGAGAGAGAGAGAGAATCTTAAGCAGACTCCGCATTGCATGCAGTGCCCCACGTGGGTCTCTATCCTAAGACCCTGAAACCATGACCTAAGCTGAAATCAAGAGTTGGAGGCTTAATCGACTGAGCCACCCATGCACCCCAGGGATTATACTTTAAATGCTGGTTCCCTGTGTGTATCCAAATTTTCAAATTTATAACTAAGTCCAGTCTGTTCAGTTTTTCCATCCATTTCATTTTTGTTTTCATGGTAAAAATTTGTTACCTGATCAAAATATATGATGAGTCCTAAAAGAAATTCATACTGTCCAGTGAGTTTGCAAATTGAGATAATTTTCAGATATACCTCTCATAATCTTCCTTTCATAAAAGAGAGGTCAGGTATGTGTTGAGCTACACATTCTTTTTGTCCAGTTACTTAAGGTGATTTTCATACTACATCCCTCACCCAAGGAAAGATACCCAAAGGAAAGGACCATTAGTACCTGTCACCCTTCTTTCAAATGCCAGGGAACCAGGACCTCATCATGAGCACTCTGTTGTCTTTCCTTCAGGTATACATGCAGGAATACTTAATACTTGGACATTGTTGTCAGTTGGTTTCCTCTCCAAACTTCAATTGTTCTTAAGTGCCCTTCCATGTAAGCTAGGCTTATACTATCTGTGCCACATGGGCTAGATCAGCAACATCAATGGGGCAACCATGAATTTTACTCTTTCCCTTACTTGTTCAATTGAAGATAAGGAAGTGGGGAACAGAGGTGATTCTTTTTGTTGAAATGTAAAAATATTTATGTTCTTTTAAATTTAATTTATAACCTAAAAATAATAATATATACAAGGAAAGGATTATGAAAAAAATTTGAAAGAAGACTGCGCAAATGCTAAAATATTTAATTCTTCTTAAAAAAAATTTAAATGTAGGATGCCTGGGTGGCTCAGTCATTGGGCATCTGCCCAATGGGATCAAGCCCCACATCAGGCTCCCTGCGCAGCGGGAAGCCTGCTTCTCCCTCTCCCACTCCCCTTGCTTGTGTTCTCTCTCTTGCTGTGTCTCTCTCTGTCAAATAAATAAAATCTTAAAAAAAAAAAACTTAAATGCATTAGAAAAATATATAAATCTGTGAAAATTTACTTTTTCCTTCATATTATATCTTTCTAAGACCCACAACAAATAATTTATTTCCCTGAATTTAATTTCCAATCAATACATCCTATTATTTGAAATTTGAAAATTTGAAAATAATTTTTTAAAAAAGCAATAAAGTACTGATACACACTACAACATGGATGACCTTGAAACATTATGCTAAGAGAAAGAAACCAATCACAAATTGGTTGATTGTGATTGTCTGATTGTAATTCTGAAATGTCCAGAATAGGCAAATCTATAAAGACAGAAGGTAAATTAATGGTTGCCTAAAGCTGGGGCAGTAGGAGGGTAGTTGGGAAGAAGTGGGAATGATTGTAAAGGGGTATGGGATTTCTTTTTGGGGTGATAAAAATGTTCTAAAATTGATTGTGGCAATGGTTACATAACTCTGAATATGTAAAAAAATGTTGCATTATTTTATAAGCTGTGCTCTGGGTAACATATTAAAATCCACAAAGTTTGGTAGTCAAAGAGACTCCAGAATAATTGAAAGAAAAGTCAAATTAGTTTTTCTATGTCATGTTGACTAAAAAATTATATTTGATTAACTAATGTTTTGCTAATAATAGAACTTATTTTAGACACACACTCACACACACACACACACACACACTTAAGGTATTCATTTTAATAAACTACTCAAAGCAAAATTGATAATATATAAGAATTTTTAAAATAATAAAAATACTACTAATAATTGCTTAAACAGGCAAAGGACCTGAATAGATACTTTTCCTAGAAAATACACAAATGGCCAAAAAGCATCTGAAAATTTGTTCAACAGCATCAGGGAAATGCACATCAAAACCACAATGAGATACCCCTTCCCCCACTAGGATGGCCACAACCAAAAAGACAGACAATAACAAGTGTTAGCAAGGTGGCAAAGAAATCAGAACATCTATATGCCACTGGTAGGAATGTAAAATGGCATAACCTCTTTTGAAAACATTCTGGAAAATCCTCAAATGATTATTCATAGAGTTACCATATAATCCAGCAATTTCACTCTTAAGAAGTAAAAATATATACCCACTTAAAAACTATACCGGAATGCTCATAGCAGCATTATTCATAATAGCCAAAGGATGGAAACAACCCAACTGCCCTTCAACTGATGAACAATAATGTGGTATATCCATATAATAAAATCTTATTTGATATTAAAAGGCAATAAACTTTTTCTCTGCCATCATGGTGTGTACAATTGACTGTTCTTCTCCATGTCTACTCACAAGAATTTTGGGATCAAATGATTCCTGGCCAAGAAGCAAAAGCAGAATTGCCCAATTCCTCAGTGGATTTAGATGAGAACTGGTAATAAAATCAGATACAAGTCCAGAAAGAGGCACTGGACGAGGACCAAGCTGGGTCTATAAGAGATCACATATGAAATGGCACACATATATATTTATGCTTCATAAAGGTCAAGTGCTTGTATCCTATCACTCTGTAAATATCACTACTATCTGAACAATTGACATGTTTTATCGGGGAAATGATTTTTCTCTGTTACTATGCTTCTACAGCAGTAGGTTGGTTCAGTAATAAATATATGAGAACTTCTGTTTGGAAAAAATTTGAAAATAATTTTTTAAAAAAGCAATAAAGTACTGATACACACTACAACATGGATGACCTTGAAACATTATGCTAAGAGAAAGAAACCAATCGCAAATTGGTTGATTGTGATTGTCTGATTGTGATCCTGAAATGTCCAGAATAGGCAAATCTATAAAGACAGAAGGTAAATTAGTGGTTGCCTAAAGCTGGGGCAGTAGGAGGGTAGTTGGGAGGAAGTGGGAATGATTGTAAAGGGGTATGGGATTTCTCTTTGGGGTGATAAAAATGTTCTAAAATTGATTGTGGCAATGGTTACATAACTCTGAATATGTAAAAAAATGTTGCATTGTAGACTGTAAGTAGGTGAATTGTATGGTATGTGAATTATATGTCAATAAAGCTAGTACCAAAAATATATATATAAGAATAATCACTGCTGAAAATAACACATCACTTTTAATATTCCCTAAAAGGGACCTGGCACGTTAAGTCACACCAACTAAATAACACTGTCATTCCAGCACTATTATCACCACTGTGGTGAATAATCCCTCTCCTTCCAAAAGAAAACCAAAAGCTGACTTCTAAAACAACTAAAAACAGTCTTGAGGTTGTTTTCCTGCTCTCCTAAATAAATTTGAATTTTGGAAAAAGCTTTAACTGGGTTACCTTTGTTCCAATAAAATCCAATAGGCAGGGGTGGAGCAAGATGGTGGAGGAGTAGGAGACCTGGATTTCATCTGGTCTCAGGAATTCAGCTGGATAGGGATCAAACCATTCTGAACACCTACAAACTCAACAGGAGATCAAAGAAAAGAATAGCAACAACTCTCTGAACAGAAACGCGACCACTTTCTGGAAGGTAGGACATGCGGAGAAGTGAATCCGAGGCAATATTCGGGAGGATAGATGGCGGGTGAGGGGGCCTCTGTCCGCCGCTTCTGGCAAGTGATAGAGCTGTGGAGCACAGAATCGGAACTTTTAGAAGTCTGCTCCACTGAGGGACGTCGCTCCAGTGGCTAAGGGGGGGGGTGGAACCCTCATGGGACAGTGTGGTCTCAGGACCCTTAGGGTCACAGAAGGACTGGGGGTGCCTGAGGGCGGCAGAGCTCCCAGGTATTGGAGCGGGGAAGCCGGCTGCAGAGATGGAGCAGAGGCGCGGGCTCTCAGCGGGGTTGCCATAAACCGGGATCTGCGGCACAGTCAGGCCACTGCTCCTCCAGCAGGGACCCAACAAGCGGCAGATCCGGGGAGACTCCCCTCCCTCCCCCAGGAGGAGCGGCGCAGGAGCACTCCGCAGGGATTTGCTGGGTTTGGAGATTCCACACGGGGTCGGGTGCCAGAGATAGAAACGCTCGGTCAGAGGCCGGGTGAGCACGGAGTGAGGCTGGAAACCGGAGAGATGGGAGTGATTGACTGCTTTTCTCTGGGGGTGCACAGAGGAGTGGGGCCCCGAGTTCTCGGCTCCTCCGGGCTGGAGATTGGGAGGCTGCCATTTTCACTCTCGGCCTCCAAAGCTGTACGGAAAGCTTGAAGGGAACAAAATCTCCTGAGAGCAAACCCGAGCAGATTACTTAGCCCGGACTGGGCAAGGGCGGGGCAATTCCGCCTCCGGCAAAGACATTTGGAAACCACTGCAACAGGCCCCTCCCCCAGAAGATCAACAAGAACAGCCAGCCAAGACCAAGTTTACCAATCAATGAGAACGGCAGAACTCCAGCACTAGGGGAATACTGCACATAGAATCCATGGCTTTTTTACCATGATTCTTTAGTCTTTCAAAGTTAATTTTTTTTAACTGTCTTTTTTTTAAATTTTTATTTTTCCCTTTTTCAACCAACATCTTATCAATCCCTTTTTTAAAAAACATTTTTATTTTTCATTTTTAGAGTCATATTCTATCCCTTCATAGTAGTTACCCTTATTTATGGCATATATATATAAGTTGTTCTCTCTTTAAAATTTTGAGATAGTTTCTTCTAACAGATCAAAATATATCCTAAATCTATAGTGTATGGTTTTGTTCTACTCTCCTGCCTGATCACATTCTCTCCCCCTTTTTTTTCTTTTTTTTTTAAATCCTCTTCTTTCTTTTTTCAAACAACTTCTTATCAATTCCTTTTATAAAATTTTTTATAATTATCATCTTTACAGTCATATTCCATCCCTTCATCATATCAACCCTTATTTTTGTACATATGTAAGTTTTTCTTTCTTTAAAATTTTGGGAGGCACTTTCTTCTAACAGACCAAAATATGCCCAAAATCTAGTGTGTGGCACTGATCTACGCACCAGCCTGATCACATTTGATCATATTCTGTTTTTTTTGTTTTGTCCTGTTTTTGTTTGTTTTTATCTTTTTCTTTTTTTTTCTTTTTTCTTTTTCTTTTTTCCTTCTTTCCCTTTCTTTTCCCCTGGCTTCAGGGTTTTCTGATCTGTTTAGAGTATATTTTCTGGGGACATTGTTACCCTGTTAGCATTTTGTTCTCTCATTCATCTATTCTCCTCTGGACAAAATGACAAGATGGAAAAAATCATCTCAACAAAAAGAACAAGAGGTAGTACCGACTGCCAGGGACCTACTCAATATGGACATTAGTACGATGTCAGATCTAGAGTTCAGAATCATCACTTTAAAGATACTAGCTGGGCTTGAAAGAAAGCATGGAAGTTATTAGAGAAACCCTTTCTGGAGATATAAAAGAACTAAAATCTAACCAAGTCAAAATCAAAAAGGCTATTAATGAGGTGCAATCAAAAATGGGGGCGCTGTTAAGATAAATGAGGCAGAAGAGAGAATCAGTGATATAGAAGACCAAATGATGGAAAATAAAGAAGCTGAGAAAAAGAGAGATAAACAACTACTGGATCACAAGGGCAGAATTCGAGAGATAAGCAATACCATAAGACAAAACAACATTAGAATAATTGGGATCCCAGAAGAAGAAGAAAGAGAGAGAGGGGCAGAAGGTATATTGGAGCAAATTATAGCAGAGAACTTCCCTAATTTGGGGAAGGAAACAGGCATCAAAATCCAGGAAGCACAGAGAACCCCTCTCAAAATCAATAAAAATAGGTCAACACCCTGACATCTAATAGTAAAACTTAAGAGTCTCAGAGAAAAAGAAAAAATCCTAAAAGCAGCCCAGGAGAAGAGAAGTAACCTACAATGGTAGAAACATTAGATTGGCAACAGACCTATCCACAGAGACCTGGCAGGCCAGAAAGGACTGGCATGATATATTCCGATCACTAAACAAGAAAAATATGCAGGCAAGAATACTATATCCAGCTAGGCTCATTGAAAATAGAAGGAAAGATAAAAAGCTCCCAGGACGAACAAAAACTAAAGGAATTTGCAAACACCAAACCAGACCTACAAGAAATCTTGAAAGGGGTCCTCTAAGCAAAGAGAGAGCCTAAATGCAACATAGACCAGAAAGGAACACAGACAATATACAGTAACAGTCACCTTACATGCAATATTATGGCACTAAATTCCTATCTTTCAATAGTTACCCTAAATGTAAATGGGCTAAATGCCCCAATCAAAAGACACAGGCTATCAGATTGGATAAAAAAACAAGACCCATCGATATGCTATCTGCAAGACACTCATTTTAGACCCAAAGACACCTCCAGATTGAAAGTGAGGGGGTGGAAAACCATTTACCATGCTAATGGACACCAAAAGAAAGCTGGGGTGGCAATCCTTACATCAGACAAATTAGATTTTAAACTGAAGACTGTAATAAGAGATGAGGGAGGACACTACATCCTACTTAAAGGGTCTCTCCCACAAGATCTAACAATTGTAAATATCTATGCCCCTAACATGGGAGCAGCCAATTAGATAAGGCAATTAATAACAAAAGCAAAGTAACACATTGACAACAATACAATAATAGTGGGGGACTTTAACAAACCCTCACTGAAATGGCAGATCATCTAAGCAAAAGATCAATAAGGAAATAAAGACTTTCCATGACACACTGGACCAAACGGACTACACAGACATATTCAGAACATTCCATCCCAAAGCAAGAGAATATACATTCTTCTCTAGTGCCCATGGAACATTCTCCAGAATCAATCACACCCTAGGTCACAAATCAGGTCTCAACCGGTACCAAAAGATTGGGATCATTCCCTGCCTATTTTCAGACCACAATGCTTTGAAACTAGAACTCAATCACAAGAGGAAAGTCTGAAAGAACTCAAATACATGGAGGCTAAAGAGCATCCTACTAAAGAATGAATGGGTCAACCAGAAAATTAAAGAAGAATTTAGGGGCGCCTGGGTGGCTCAGTTGGTTAAGCGACTGCCTTCGGCTCAGGTCATGATCCCGGAGTCCTGGGATCGAGTCCTGCATCAGGCTCCTGGCTCGGCGGGGAGCCTGCTTCTCCCTCTGACCCTATCCCCTCTCATGCTGTTTCTCCCTCCCTCTCTCTCTCTCTCTCTCTCTCTCAAATAAATAAATAAATAAAATCTTTAAAAAATATATTAAAAAAACAAAAGAAGAAGAATTTAAAAAATTCATGGAAACCAATGAAAAGGAAAACACAACTGTTCAAAATCTTTGGGATGCAGCAAAGGCAGTTCTAAGAGGAAAGTATATAGCAATACAAGCCTTTCTCAAGAAACAAGAAAGGTCTAAAGTATACAACCTAATCCTCCACCTAAAGGAGCTGGAGAAAGAACAGCAAATAAAGCCTAAACCCAGCAGGAGAAGAGAAATAATAAAGATCAGAGCAGAAATCAATGAAATAGAAACTAAAAGAACAATAGAACAGATCAATGAAACTAGGAGCTGGTTCTTTGAAAGAATTAACAAGATTGATAAACCCCTGGCCAGACTTTTCAAAAAGAAAGAGAAATGACCCAAATCAACAAAATCAAGAATGAAAGAGGAGAGATCACAACCAACACCAAAGAAATACAAACAATTATAAGAACATATTATAAGCAACTCTATGCCAGCAAATTAGATAATCTGGAAGAAATGGATGCATTCCTAGAGATGTATCAACTACCAAAACTGAACCAGGAAGAAATAGAAAACCTGAACAGACCTATAACCACTAAGGCAATTGAAGCAGTCATCAAAAATCTCCCAACAAACAAGAGCCCAGGGCCAGATGGTTTCCCAGGGGAATTCTACCAAACATTTAAAGAATTAATACCTATTCTTCTGAAACTGTTCCAAAAAATAGAAATGGAAGGAAAACTTCCAAACTCGTTTTATGAGGCCACCATTACCTTGATCCCCAAACCAGACAAAGACCCCATCAAAAAGGAGAATTACAGACCAATATCCTTGATGAACATGGATGCAAAAATTCTCACCAAAATACTAGCCAATAGGATCCAACAGTACATTAAAAGGATTAGTCACCACAACCAAGTGGGATTTATCCCTGGGCTGCAAGGTTGGTTCAACATCCACAAATCAATCAACGTGATACAATACATTAACAAAAGAAAGAACAAGAATCATATGATCCTGTCAATAGATGCAGAAAAAGCATTTGACAAAGTTACAGCATGGTTTCTTGATCAAAATTCATCAGAATCTAGGGATAGAGGGTACATACCTCAATATCATAAAAGCCGTCTATGAAAAACCCACAGCAAATATCATTCTCAATGGGGAAAAACTGAGAGCTTTCCCCCTAAGGTCAGGAACGCAACAGGGATGTCCACTATCACCACTGCTATTCAACATAGTATTAGAAGTCCTAGCCACAGCAATCAGAAAACAAAAAGAAATCAAAGGCATCCAAATCGGCAAAGAAGAAGTCAAACTCTCACTCTTTGCAGATGATATGATACTTTATGTGGAAGACCCAAAAGACTCCACCCCAAAACTGTAGAACACATACAGGAATTCACTAAAGTGGCAGGATATAAAATCAGTGCACAGAAATTAGTGGCATTCCTATACACCAACAACAAGACAGAAGAAAGAGAAATTAAGGAGTCGATCCCATTTACAATTGCACCCAAAACCATAAGATACCTAGGAATAAATCTAACCAGAGAGGCAAAGAATCTGTACTCAGAAAACTATAAAATACTCATGAAAGAAATTGAGGAAGACACAAAGAAATGGAAAAACGTTCCATGCTCATGGATTGGAAGAACAAATATTGTGAAGATGTCAATGCTACCTAGAGCAATCTACACATTCAACGCAATCCCCATCAAAATACCATCCACTTTTTTCAAAGAAATGGAACAAACAATCCTAAAATTTGTATGGAACCAGAAAAGACCCCGAACAGCCAGAGGAATGTTGAAAAAGAAAAGCAAAGCTGGCCGCATCACAATTCTAAACTTCAAGCTCTATTACAAAGCTGTCATCATCAAGACAGTATGGTACTGGCACAAAAACAGACACATAGATCAATGGAACAGAATAGAGAGCCCAGAAATGGACCCTCAACTCTATGGTCAACTCGTCTTTGACAAAGCAGGAAAGAATGTCCAATGGAAAAAAGACAGTCTCTTCAACAAATGGTGTTGGGAAAATTAGACAGCCACATGCAGAAGAATGAAACTGGACCATTTCCTTACAACACACACAAAAATAGACTCCAAATGGTTGAAAGACCTCAATGTGAGACAGGAGTCCCTCAAAATCCTAGAGGAGAACACAGGCAGCAACCTCTTTGACCTCAGCTGCAGCAACTTCTTCCTAGAAACATCACCAAAGGCAAGGGAAGCAAGGGCAAAAATGAACTATTGGGACTTCATCAAGATAAAAAGCTTTTGCACAGCAAACAAAACAGTCAACAAAACCAAAAGACAACCGACAGAATGGGAGAAGATATTTGCAAATGACATATCAGATAAAGGGCTAGTATCCAAAATCTATAAAGAACTTATCAAACTCAACACCCAAGAACAAAGAATCCAATCAAGAAATGGGCAGAAGACATGAACAGACATTTTTCCAAAGAAGACATCCAAATGGCCAACAGACACATGAAAAAGAGCTCAACATTGCTTGGCATCAGGGAAATCCAAATCAAAACCTCAATGAGATACCACCTCACACCAGTCAGAATGGCTAAAATTAAGAAGCCAGGAAATGACAGATGTTGGCGAGGATGCGGAGAAAGGGGAACCCTCCTACACTGTTGGTGGGAATGCAAGCTGGTGCAGCCACTCTGCAAAACAGTATGGAGGTTCCTCAAAAAGTTGAAAATAGAGCTACCCTATGACCCAGCAATTGCACTACTGGGTATTTACCCCAAAGATACAAATATAGGAATCCGAAGGGGTACGTGCATCCCGATGTTTATAGCAGCAATGTCCACAATAGCCAAACTGTGGAAAGAGCTAAGATGTCCATCGACAGATGAATGGATAAAGAAGAGGTGGTATAGATATACAATGGAATATTATGCAGCCATCAAAAGGAATGAGATCTTGCCATTTGCAACGACCTGGATGGAACTGGAGGGTATTATGTTGAGCAAAATAAGTCAAACAGAGAAAGACATGTATCATATGACCTCACTGATAGGAGGAATTCTTAATCTCAGGAAACAAACTGAGGGTTGCTGGAGTGGGGGGTGGGGTGGGAGGGATGGGGTGGCTGGGTGATAGACACTGGGGAGGGTATGTGCTATGGTGAGTGCTGTGAATTGTGCAAGACTGTTGAATCACAGATCTGTACCTCTGAAACAAGTAATACATTATATGTTAAAAAGAAGAAGAAGAAGAAGAAGAAGAAGGTGGTAGGAGGGGAAGAATGAAGGGGTGGAATCAGAGGGGGAGACGAACCATGAGAGACGATGGACTCTGAAAAACAAACTGAGGGTTCTAGAGGGGAGGGGCTGGGAGGATGGGTTAGCCTAGTGATGGGTATTAAAGAGGGCACGTTCTGCATGGAGCACTGGGTGTTATGCACAAACAATGAATCATGGAACACTACATCAAAAACTAATGATTGTATGGTGATTAACATAACAATAAATTTTTTTTTTTAAATCCAGTAGGCAATTTAGGTTTTAACCCAGAGTATTTCCAATAGCAGAAATCCGGAAATGGTGGTAATGTTTCTGTCCTACGTTTTTAAGTGTGCCTTCAAACCCGTGTTATCCAGCTCAGATGCAGCATTTTAGGGTTTAGAGTAAGACCAGAAACACGCACTTATTTAGTAAACATGTATTTAATAATGTAAATTTTTAAAATTAATTGCTATAGAATTCCTCTAGCCTATTTCCTGCGATTCATGTCTGCATGAGGAAGCATTCTGATTAGTTTATTCCTATTGAGATTAGTTTTTTATTTGAAGTATTTAATATATGGTTCACTTTTCTTATTACATAGAGTTATGCTGTTTGAGTTTCCTTCAACTAGCAAAAATCAGTTTTTACAATTTATGATAAAGTGATGCAAAATTAAACAAAACCAGAAAGAATTTATGTTTATTCTTAAGAAATACTAAGAGATCAAAGTCATAATTTACTTTACACTGTATACAATGTATTATGATAGGCATCAACTCATAAAGGACTCTATTAAATACATATTGTTTTACCTTAAAGCTGTGAGTTAATTTAAGTGATTAAAACAACTTAAAAGAAAAAATTTAAATTCTTACCATGAGTAGTGTCAACCCTTATTGAATTATATTGACTTCACCCATCAACATAAACTTGGACATAATATCTGTCCTTTAGTAACATACAATTTATTTCCCAATAATATTTTATGCAAGTCAGACTCTGAAACAGCTTAAGAAGTATTTGGCCAAAAAAATCCAATTCCTTATCATTTGATATAAGCAACTAAAAGTCATTTTAAGTCATATTTTTGAGATGTGTAGTAGCAGAGATCTGAAATATACTATGAAAATTGAAAGAATATTAAAATTAAATTCTTGTACAAAGTTGCAAGTATCTATAGAAATTTTAGTACATGTTAACAAGGAACTGTAGTTTTCAGATGTCTGTGAATTTATTTAAATAACAATCTTTCTCCTTAAGAAATAATATAGTCTTTTTATTTTTATGCATTATGTACAATAAAAGATAGAAGCACTGTGTAGGATGTGGTTGAAAGGTTATTATTACTCCAATGATAGAAACAAAAGTATATTATCACTTGGATGATGTCAATGAAAGGGTATCATTACTTTTTCTGAGGAGAACATTCTGGTAAGTAAACACACAAGTGCAGTATTTATTACATTTTATTCCACGTGTGTCTCCAAGGAAATCAGAAAGAAATGTAATTAGTTTGTGGTATTGGGGGGGGGGAAATCTTCGGTTTCATTTGTTCAACAAAAAATCTCTGAATCAATTATACTTTCATCAAGTTTCCCTTCACATCACAACATTCTATTTTGCCATCCACCCTTTCTTTTCACACAGATCTCAAAGTTAGCTTGCTACAGAGAATGAAAATAAAAATCCCAATTCTGAAAAAAAGTACTTAAAACTTTCAATGTTAACTCTGTCCATAGTTATATATATTGCATGTATATTGCATCCTTATAAGCCTCTGAAAATAAGCATGTTTTTCTAAGAGATGTCACTGTAATATACAAATAAGTAAATCTTTCTAAAATGTTAGATTATTGTAAACTAAAATTAAGCAAATTTGTTATGTAAATTACTTACTAGCTTCTTAGAAACCAGTGC
This sequence comes from Neomonachus schauinslandi, assembly GCF_002201575.2. Lineage (NCBI taxonomy): Eukaryota > Metazoa > Chordata > Mammalia > Carnivora > Phocidae > Neomonachus > Neomonachus schauinslandi. The sequence continues at coordinate 34,995,170 of NC_058410.1, forward strand.
TCATTGTGCTCTGCATTTGTCCAAGTGAACTGTCAGGCTTAGAGACATGTAAATACCACTAATTATGCTATAGATACAACAGATCACACCTGAAGGACTATAACTCAAAAGTGAAGAATTATTTTTAAATATAAGTTAGCAGCTGAATCTTAATATATGTTCACACTAATGTTTTTCTCACCAAACTTTTTCTTCCCAAATCTACAAAGTACCAACCAAAAAAAAAAAAATTAGATAGGAAACTACAACCTCCAAAGAATACGCATGTCCTACCTCTATCATCAGTCTGGTATCTAGAATAAAATATGTAGTCTCTCCATAGACGAAGCTTTCATCATGGACATCAAGGAAGATCCAGCTGGGCATGCTGGCTGATTGACATTTTCTAGTTGCCTATTGTTGTTCTCAAGTAGAGAAATGTCTGTATAAATAATGGTCAGAAAAAATACATACATCAATTTGCAGTCTTACAGATGCTATTCAATTAGCCTATTGGTGGGTGGATCAATTCAGAATAATCACTTTTTATTTCTTAATTCCTTTTTTGGAGATTTCTTCTTTTGAGCTTCCCCCCCCCCATAACTGATCATTTACCTCTTCTCTTTCTTTCCTTCTTCACAGAAATCTGTCCTTGATATTTTTATTTCTTTAGCTTTTATGGAGTGTTGTTCTACTTGTTTTCAATTCTCTAGGATAAAGATCATGACTGTTGCCTGTCCTTATTTTAGAATAAGTCTATCCTCAGCTTTCTTCACAGCCTTTGAAAATGGACCATCATTCACTGTAATTATGGCAAGAATGAATTCCCAGCTTTCCTAACCAATTCTTCATCTACTTATCAAATAAGTATGCATAACAGGTGCTAAATTTTTGAGGATTATATGGCACTTACCACAGTAAGCACTGCATGTGTCTTAGCTCATTTAATCTTTCCAACTACTCTATGAGGTACATACTATTACTATTCTTATTTTACATATAAGGAAACTGAGATATAGAGATGAAGTAAACTTAACCTGTTCACACAGTTGCTGTAAGGCAGAGCTGGGATTTAAAACCAAGCTCTTATGCAACTGCTTCTAAAACCACCATATTGCTACCATTTATTAGTCTTTCAAGCCCCCATGAAGCTAAAAAATCATGCCTGTAGAACAAATATGGACTTTAATATCTTTTATTATTTAGGGTTGTAAAGCAGGAAGGGACGAAAATAATGTCTATTTAAAGCGATTTAAATTAGCATTGGACCAAAGGGTCTAAAATAAATTCTGGAGTCAAATTAAAATTCAAATAAACAGCACTATTCTGGCTTCCCTTTGGCTATGATCATACATGCTTAAAATACATAATATCTATGCACTATTAAGTGTTGGACATTGTGGTGTGGGCACTAAATTAAATTTTCTCTCTCTCTCTTCAAATGCTAAACAATTCAGAAATAGAATCAGGTATCAAAGAAATGGATATCAAAATACCAGCACTACTATTAACAATGCTAGACTGGAGGATTCGTTTTAAACCTGTAACTAACTCTATGGGCTTCCTGGTACTCCCGCCTAAGTGCAGACTTTGAGACACCCCTCCGAAGGATAATTTAAGTCTATGGGAACAGACAATCCTACCCAGATAGCTGGGTGTGTTGCAAAGTGCAACAATTAGTGTGTTGCAAAGATAGAGTCCACATGGGTGAGTGACTTTTAACATCCAGCAATATGGAGCAATGGTATTCCACACTCGCCACTCACCATCAGATCATTCTTTTTGCCAAAGGGAAGATAGATTAAGAAGTGGAGAGAGTTACTCAAGATAATATGCATTATTTTTGTTACGTCCTTGAAATTCCTGCAATGCATATCAAGTACAAAATGGCAAAGAATATTTTAAAAAATTCAAGTACATTTTCAGACCATATTCTTTATAATGATGTGATATATATTACATAATATATATGCTTATATAAAATATATCCTGTCTGTGTGTATATACCCACACTTCAAGAAACATTTTAAAATAAATTATTTTTGCACACTACCAAATAAATCTTTATTTGACTGCAACCTAATGACATTTAAGTGTTGGAAACAGTTGACATACCTGACTTCTACCTAGACATAGCTGTTAGAAAGACTCATGCATTTGAAATGGTGTGTGCCACAGCGGCATATGATTAATATAATAGTACCAGGATACCCAGTTTTTGTAATTCTCTCTTATATGTATATGTTTTAATTATTTTGTTGGTATTTTCTTGTTGAGCACCAGGTGACAGAATGAAGACCAGTAGGTAGTACTTAAAAGATTTTCATTCTAGGGGCACATGGGTGGCTCAGTCATTAAGAGTCTGCCTTCAGCTCAGGTCATGATCCCAGGGTCCTGGGATCGAGCCCCACATCGAGCCCCACATCAGGCTCCCTGCTCAGCCGGAAGCCTGCTTCTCCCTCCCCCACTCCCCCTGCTTGTGTTCCTTCTCTTGCTCTCTCTGTCAAATAAATAAATAAAAATAAAATCTTAAAAAAAAAAGATTTTCATTCTATATGAAGACTTTGGAAGCAATTAAAACCCACATTTTTGTACATTTTGTAAAACCTAAGTTTAAAACATTTCAGCTCACATATCCTCATAAGGACATGCTTCTACTATCGCAACTGAAAAAACTGTAATTTCAACGTCATCTCATTCAGTTGTTATTCAGATTTCCCCAATTACACTAAAAAAATTCTTATAGTTTTTTTAAACTCCAGTATCCATTTAAAAAGTCATATATTGCAACAAAGATTCTTATGTCTCTGAAATCACTTGTAATCCAGAGCATTCTCCTGCTCTTTCATTTTCTTTTTTAAAGGTTTTATTTATTTATTTATTTATTTGACAGGGAGAGACACAGCAAGAGAGGGAACACGAGCAGGGGGAGTAGGAGAGGGAGAAGCAGGCTTCCCGCTGAGCACGGAGCCTGATGCGGGGCTCGATCCCAGGACTCTGGGATCATGACCTGAGCCAAAGACAGACGCTTAACGACTGAGCCATCCAGGTGCCCCCTTCCTCCTACTCTTTTAGAGAGCAATTTTTCTTTTCTCTTGACTTTGACTTTCTTACAAAATCCAGACAGTTGACTTTGAGAATGTCCCAAATTATGGATTTGTCTGATTATTTCAAAATGATGTCATTTACCTTGTTTTTCTAATTCCAATACTTCTAAACTACAAGTTAAGTACATGTTTTATTCAGAATAAACATTTTTGTCAAGACTACTTTATTGTTATTGATTTATATACTTTACATTGCATAGCAGAAGAGATCCAAACTGTCAGGTGGTACTATTATTAGCAAACGCTAAGACTATCTACTTGGACGGGGTCATGACAGCCAGATCTTTCCATAATAAAGGTACATTTTTCCCTTCACAATTAGTAAGAAACCTGTGGAGGGATACTTTATCACTGAGAAACTATCATCCTCCCCAACAATCTATGGACCACAGGTTTTAGCTTCCCTTGATCTTCCTGCCTAAATCAGATATTATATTGGTGCTTTTTAAATCTACCTTTTTTTTTCCTACATTAGTTTCTCTCTGTCTCTTCTTTCTTTTCTGGAATACATCTATTGACTCCTGGAAATTTTTTTGTTCAAATATTTTATAAGTATTTATGATCATTGCTATTTGTTCTCTAATTTAAATGTTCAAGTTTTTTTTTTTCAAATTACACAGTGGGAAACCCTTCAATGTGATTCCTGTCTTTTGAAATAAGCCAATTAGTCTCTGAACAACTTCTCACTTAACTGCAGCACACCATAATCAGGACTTGATTGTATTTTCCTGGCCACAATCTATAATCAGCCATTTCTCCAAGGTGCTTTTGTTTCCTTCCAGAAGTCAGTGGTTTTCAGAAACCAAGATCCACGCTATAAGCATCTGCTAGGGGGATATCGCTCTTTCCATGGTACTACTTTATTATTAAAGGAGAAATGCACAAATAAAGGAACTTAGTACCTACCTTAAAATATTAGAAAAGGATTTTAAAATATATTAAAAAGACTACAAGTATTTTAAGAAACTACATTGAGTCTAGAGATGAAGATTTTCTTCAGCAAGACCAAGATTTATAAAATTTAAAAATTCTTACAGCAAAGAATACCAAAAACAAAACCAATAGTCAAACAATACGACTGGAAGAGATATTTGTAATTCAGATGGTGAAAGATAATATGTGTAATATCCAAATACACTTTTATTCTGAAAAGAATAAAGCAAACAACCAATGGAAATATGTATGAAAGTTTAAATGGAAGTGAACAGATGAGCAAATCCAGTCAAGCAGCAAACATGGAAAATGCCCAAATTTCATAGTCATCACAGAAATTCAAAAGTCCAGGCACATTTTACTTTTCTCACTGGCAAACATTTTTAAATGGACATCTTGCTGACTCGTGTGAATAAGCGAGAAAGGATGCTCACACATTTAGTAGAGGAGTGAGTTATCATATCCTTTTCAGAAATCAATACAGCAATATCTATCAAAATAAAAAGTATTTACAGTTTTTGAGCCAAATCTTGAACTCCTGATCTCCAAGCTATAGAAAGAAAGGCACCAATTCTTAGAATATACATATATGGATATGGGTATGGTTGTTGCTTCACTGGCTATTGTGGAGAGAAAAAATAAACCTATTGTGGAGAACAAAATAAATTGAAAACTCATCAACAAAGGAATGCATACCATGGAATAGTATACAGTCATTAAAAAATAATTAGAAACAGTAGAAGAGGGCGCCTGGGTGGCTCAGTTGGTTAAGCAACTGCCTTCGGCTCAGGTCATTATCCTGGAGTCCCGGGATCGAGTCCCACATCGGGCTCCCTGCTCGGCAGGGAGTCTGCTTCTCCCTCTGACCCTCCCCCCTCTCATGTGCTCTCTCTCTCATTCTCTCTCTCTCAAATAAATAAATAAAATCTTTAAAAAAAAAAAAAGAAACAGTAGAAGAGTTTCTGCAAGGTAATGTTGAGTGAGATAATCGAGATTCTACTTTAACAAAACCAAAAAGGCCAAATAATCCCTCCATATACTGCTTATAGATACACATATTTATATAGACATGGCTTTAAAAGACATTCTTAAGAAAAGAAAAAGACAAGCCACAGGCTGCCTATGCTTTCTTCTAGGAGTTTTATGGCTTCAGGTCTCACATTAAAGTTTTAATCCATTTTGAGTTTATTTTTGTTTATGGTGTAAGAAAGAGGTCTGGTTTTATTCTTTGGCATGTAGGTACCCAGTTTTCCCAACACCCTTTGTTGAAGAGACAGTCTTTATCTCATTGTATATTCTTGCCTCTTTTGCCATAGATTTGACCATAAACACGTGGGTTTATTTCTGGATTCTATTCTGTTCTATTGATGTGTGTGTGTATTATGTGTTAACAAACCATGCTGTTTTGATTACTGCAGCTTTGTAGTCTATCTTGACATCTGAAATTGCAATACCTCAGCTTTGTTCTTCTCTTTCAAGTTTGCTTTGGGTATTTGGGGTCTTTTGCGATTTCATACAAATTTTAGGATTCTTTGTTCTAGTTTTGTGAAAATTGTTGGTATTTTGATGGGAATAGCATTAAATCTGTAGATTGCTTTGGAATATGAACATTTTAACAATATTGGCACTTCTAGTCCATTAGCACAGAATTTCTTTCCATTTTGGGGGTCTTCAATTTCTTTCATGAGTATTTTACAGTTTTTGGAATAAAATTCATTCACCTTCTTGGTCTGATTTATTCCTAAGCATTTTATTCTTTTTGATGCAATTTTAAATGGGATTGCTTTCTTAATTTCTCTTTCTGCTATTTCATTATTAGTGTATATATATATATACAACAGATTTATGAATATTAATTTTGTATCCTTCAACTCTACTGAATTCATTTACAGTTCTAGTAGTTTTTTGGTGGAATCTTTAGAGTTTTCTATTTATAGCATCATGGCATCTGCAAATAGTAAAAGTTTTACTTCTTCTTTACCAATTTGGATGCCTTTTATTTCTTTTTCTTGTCTGACTGCTGTGGCGAGGACATCCCATACTAATAAAAATGGTGAGGGTGAACATCCTTATCTTGTTCTTGATCTTAAAAGTTTTCAGTTTTTCACCATTGAGTATGATGTTAGCTGTGTGTTTTTCATATATGGCCTTTATTATAGTGAGGTATGTTCCCTCTAAACCTACCTTGCTGAGAGTTGTTACTGTGAATGGATGTTGTACTTTGTCAAATGCTGTTTCTGCATCAATTGAGATGATATCATTTTTATCATTTCTCTTGTTAATGTGATGTATCACATTAATTGATTTGCAAATATTGAGCCACCTTTGCATCCAAGGAATAAATCCCACTTGATCATGGTGAACAATTTTTTAAATGTATTGTTGGATTCTGTTTGCTAATATTTTGTTGAGGATAGCTGCATCTATGTTCATCAGAGATATTGGCCTGTAGTTATTATTTTCTGTACTGTTTTTATCTGGTTTTGATATCAGGGTAATGCTGGCCTTGTCTAAAGAATCTGGAAGCTTTCCTTCCTCTTCTATTTTTTTAATAGTTTGAGAAGAATAGGTATTAACTCTTCCTTGGCAGAATTCACCCGTGAAGCCCCCTAGTTCTGGACTTTTGTTTGTTGGGAGTTTTTTCATTACTGATTCAATGTAATTGCTAGTAATCAGTCTGTTCAAATTTTCTATTTCTTCTGGCTTCAGTTTTGGAAGGTTATATGTTTCTAGGAATTTATCCATTCCTTCTAGGTTGTCCAATTTGTTGGCATATAGTTTCTCATAATATTCTTTTATAATCCTTTGTATCTGTGGTGTCAGTTGTTATTTATCCTCCTACATTTCTATTTTTTTTAAGATTTTATTTATTTGAGAGAGAGAGAGGACAAACGGGGGGAGGGGTGGAGGGAGAAGCAGACTCCCCCCTAAGCAGGGAGCCCAATGTGGGGTTCAATCCCAGGACCCTGGGATCATAACCTGAGCCAAAGGCAGATGCTTAACTGACTGAGCCACCCAGGCACCCCTCTCCTCCTACATTTCTGATTTCTTTGAGTCCTCTATTTTCTGATGGGTCTGGCTAAAGGTTTATCAATTTTGTTTATCTCTGCAAAAAACCAGTTCCTGGTTTCATTGATCTCTTCTATTGTTCTTTTAGTCTCTATCCCATTTCTTTCTGTTCTAATCTTTATTACTTGCTTCCTTCTACTGGCTTTGAACTTAGTTCTTTTTCTAGCTTCTTTAAATAAGGTTAGGCTGTTTGAGAATTTTCTTGCTTCTGGAGGTGGGCTGCATTACTATAATCTTCCCTCTTAGAACAGATTTTGCTATATCCCAAAGATTTTGCACGAATGGGTTTTCATTTTCATTTGTCTCCATATATTTTTTTGATTTCTTCTTTGATTTCTTAGTTGACTCATTCATTGTTTAGTAGCATGCTACTTAGCCTCCGTGTGTTCATGGTCTATCCAGATTTTTCCTTGTGACTGATTTCTAGTTTCATACTATTGTGGTCAGAGAAGACATATGGTATGATTTCTGTGTTTTTGAATTTATTGAGATTTGTTTTGTGGCCTAACATGTGATCTATTCTGGAGAATGTTTCATGTGCACTTGAAAAGAATGTGTATTCCACTGTTTTTGGATGGAATGTTCTGAATATATCTGTTAGATCAATCTAGTCCAATGTATCATTTAAAGCCACTGTTTCAGGGCACCTGGGTGGCTCAGTCGGTTTGGCATCCAACTCTTGGTTTCAGCTCAGGTCGTGATCTCGGAGTCATGGGATTGGGCCCCATGTTGGGCTCCACACTCAGTGCAGCGTGTGCTTGTCCCTTTCTCTCTACTCCTCTCCCCACTTGCACTCTCTCTCAAATAAATGAATAAATAAAATCTTAAAAAAAAAAAGCCACTGTTTCCTTGCTGATTTTCTTTCTGGATGATTTACCCATTGTTGTAAGTGTGCTGTTAAAGTCCTCTACTATCATTGTATTTCTGTCAATTTTTCCCTTTATGTATGTTAAGATTTGCTTTATGTATTTAGGTGCTCCCATGTTGGATGCATATTTACAATTATTATATCCTTTTGTTGGATTATTCCCTTTATCATTATGTAGTGCTGTCTTTTGCTACAGGTTTTGGTATAGTCTCTTTTATTCAATATAAATATTGCTACCCCAACTTTCTTTTTGCTTTCATTTGCATGTGTTTTTCCATCCCTTCACTTTCAATCTGCATGTGTCTTTAGGTCTGAAGTGAGTCTCTTGTAGACAGAATACAGATGCATCTTGTTTTTTTATCCATTTAGTCACCCTATGTCTTCTGATTGGAATATTTAAACCATTTACATTAAAAGTAATTATTGACAGATATGTACTTATTGCCATTTTGTTACTTGTTTTATGGTTTTTACAGTTCTCTATTCCTTTCTTCTCTTGCTCTCTTCCCTATGGTTTGCTGGATTTCTTTAGTGATATGCTTGGATTCCTTTCTCTTTATTTTTTGCATATCTATTACTAGTTTTTCATTTGTGGTTACCATTAGGCTTGGATATAATATCTTACGCATCTGGCAGTCTATATTAAATTGATAGTCATTTATGTTTGGACCCATTCTAAAAGCACTAAAATTTTTCTCCACCCATTCACATTTTATGTATGTATCATACTTCACATTCTTTGTGAATTCCTTGACTGATTTTTATAAATATAATTGGTTTTTACTGCTTTTGTGCTTTAACCTCTGTACTGGTTTTATAAGTGATTAATCTAGTACTTTCATTATGTTTGTATTTACCCATGAATTTTTTTCCTTTCCTAGTTTTCTTAATCCTGAAAATTTCTTTCTACTTGAAGAATTTCCTTTAATGTTTCTTGTAAGGCTGGTTTAGTGGTTTTAATTTTTGTTTGTCTGGGAAACTCTATCTCTCCTTCTATTCTCAATGATAGCCTTGCTGGGGGGCGCCTGGGTGGCTCAGTTGGTTGGGCGACTGCCTTCGGCTCAGGTCATGATCCTGGAGTCCCTGGATCAAGTCCCGCATCGGGCTCCCTGCTCAGCAGGGAACCTGCTTCTCCCTCTGACCCTCCCCCCTCTCATGTGCTCTCTCTCGTTCGCTCTGTCTCAAATAAATAAATACTCTTTAAAAAAAAAAAAAAAAAAGATAGCCTTGCTGGGTAGAGTAATCTTGGTTGCAGGTTTTTTCCTTTCACCACTTTGAATATATCATGCCACTTTCTTCTGGCCAGCAAAGTTTCTGCTGAAAAATCAGCTGCTAGCCCTGTAGGATTTCCCCTACATGTAACTATTTTCTCTTGCTGCTTTTAAAATTCTCTATCACTACTTTTTGCCATTTTGATGATTATTTGTCTTAGTGTAGACCTCCTTAGGTTGATTTTGTGGGGGACTCTCTCTGCCTCCTGGATCTGGATGTCTGTTTCCTTCCCCATATTAGGGAAGCTTTCAGCTACAATTTCTTCAAATAAATTTTCTGTTCCCTTTTCTTTCTCTTCTCCTTCTGGAGTCCCTATAATGCAAATGTTATTACTCTTGGTGATGTTGCTGGGTTCCCTTAACCTATTCTCATTTTTTAATTATTCTTTTCTGGGTTTTTTGTTTGTTTGTTTTTGCTATTCAGCTTGATTGCTTTCCAATACTCTTGTCTTCTAGCTCACTAACCAGTTCTTCTGCCTCCTCCATTCTAGTATTGATTCCTTCTAGTGTATTTTTAATTTCAGTTATTGAGTTCATCTCAATTGGTTCTTTTTTATGTTTTCTATCTCTTTGTTGATGGTCTCACTGGGGTCCTCCACTCTTTTCTCAGGTCCAATGAATGTCTTTATGACTGTTACTTCAAATTCGTTCATTTAGGACATATTTCTCTGTGTCCTCATTTTGTCTAACCCTCTGTGTTTGTTCCTATGTATTAGGAATGTCAGTTACATCTTCTGATCTTGAAAGTAGTAGCCTTATGAAGAAGAGATCCTGTGGTGTCCTTTGGTGTAATGTCCTCTGTTCACCAGAACCAAGTGCTTCAGGGGTGTCTCTTATGTGGGTTGTGTGCACCCTACTGTTGTGGCTGAGCCTTGTTTGCCTTCATTCCATGGAACTGCAATGGCCCACTTCGCCTGTTTGCAGGGTTTGGTCCCTGTGCTGTTAAGGGACCAGTTTGGGGCCACCAAGGGATCTTAGTTGCATGGTGTCAGCAGTCAGACCAAATGCCTGCCTTCAGCCCATTTGCCAGGGCTGTGGTCACACTGGACCACAAAACACTCTCCCTGTGTTGTCCCCTGAGAGGCTTTTGTTGGTGGGTGGAGCCAGCAATCAGACCAGATGCCTACCAGGGCTGCAGACACACTGATTGGCAGGGCACTCTCTGCACTGGGAGTTATAATGTTGAGCCACTATAACTGTGAGTGTACTGGTGTGTGTGGTTATCTTCCCCTCTCCCCAGGGCAAGAGTCACTTTGGAGTAGCACAGTCCCTGCCAGGGCTGCTTACAGGATGAAAGGCTTTGGAGGGTCTCCTGCCCAGTGTTATCAAGTTAGGTGGAGAGTGTTTGCAATGTTTCCTGCAGGTGTTCAGCTACCTAGACTGGGGTTAGGGTGGGCTGGGGAGAAAATGGCACCTGTTAGCTCTTTCATTATTAGAGAATCTCCTAAAGATTCCAGCTCCTCCAGCATGCATTCTAAGATTAGCAAATAAGTTTCCTTCACGTATACCCCAGATCCTTTTCAAACTGCTGCCTCTATGCAGTGTCTTGGTGGTGGCTTTTTTGTTTTGTTTTGTTTTGTTTTTGTTACACTGTCTCTTTAAGGACAAGGTTTCCATTTCCTATAACCCTCTGGCTCTCCCAGAGCTGCGCCCACTGATTTTTAAAGTACCTGGAGTTAAGCTGGTTATAAAATTTTTTTAATATATTATATATATTTTATATAGGTCTATATTAATTTTAATAGTTAATATTTTATACATGTTAATTTTTTGAAGTTAAGCCCCATGGGTTTCAAAGCCAAATTTTATGGGGACTCACTCATCTTGCCAGTGCAGGTTCCCTGTGTCTAGAGCAACTGGTATGGGGTCTGCTCCTCTCCCTTCTCCATGCCTGTGGGGATCTCCCATTTGTGGTTAGTCTCTCCTGCAATTTGGTTTCTGACCACATCTCCATCCCTCCTTTTTCTATGTGTCCTCCTCTCTTATATTAACTGTGTCAAGTCTCTTCTGCCAATCTTCTCATTGTTTTTGAGTTCCATGCACTGATGTGGCTGTTGTCTAGGTATGTCCATGGGATGAGGTGAGCTTAGGATCCTCCTACTCTACCATCTTTCCAGAAGTTGACAATAAATCATTTCAAAGATGAGCAAAAGATGTGCATGGATATTCATAAAAAAGATATGCAAATGTCCAGTAAGCACATGAAAAAAAGTTCAATATAAGTAGCCTTTAGGAAAACACATATTAAAATACAATATGGGGGCACCTGGGTGGCTCAGTTAGTTAAGCATCCAACTTTGGCTTAGGTCATGGTCTCAGGGTCCTGGGATTGAGCCCCATCTCCTCGGGCCCCCCAATCAATGGGGAGTCTGCTTCTTCTCCCTCTCCAGCTGCCTCTCATCCCCACTCATGTGCACTCTCTCTCTCAAATAAATATTTTTTAAATAAATAAATAAAATAAAATACAATGTGAGGGGCACCTGGGTGGCCCAGTTGGTTAAGCAACCAACTCTTAATTTGGGCTCAGGTCATGATCTCAGGATTTTGAGATCAAGTCCCGCATCAGGCTTGTTCTGGCCATGGAGCCTGCTTAAGATTCTCTCTTCCTCTCCCTCTGCCACTCCCCCCCACCCTCAAAATAAATAAATAAATAAATAAATAAATAAATAAATAAATAAATAAATAAATAAATAAA
>NC_058410.1:35007101-35022995 GCF_002201575.2 Neomonachus schauinslandi
AAATAAATAAATAAATAAATAAATAAATAAATAAATAAATAAATAAAATGGATAAAATATGATGTGATACCACTGCACATCCACTAAAGTATTTAAAACAACTGACAATATCAAGAATTGGTAAGCATATGGAGAAACATTGCTGGTGGGAAACATAGTGGTATAGTACTTTGAAAAAAAATGGTAGTTTGGTAGTTTCTCAAAAAGTTGAACACATACTTACCATATAACCCAGAAATCCAGTCCTGGGTGTCTACCCAAGAGAAATGAAAACATACATTTACAAAAACACTTGTGTATAAATAAGCATTATTCATAAACACTTGTTTAGAATAATTCATAATAGGCAAAAACTAAACAACCCAAATACCCATCAACTGGTCAATGGATAAGTAAAATATGGTATATTCAAACATGGAATACTACTCAGGAATTAAAGGAAAAAAATATTAATACATGCAGCAATATGGATGAACCTCAAAAACACTATATGAAGAAACTAGACACAAAAGACTACACAGTGCATGATTCTGTTTAAATAAATTTCTAGAAAAGGCAAAATTATAGAGATAAAAAGATCAGTGATTGTCTGGGACTAGGGTAGGAGCAGGAGATAACTGCAAAGGGACACAAGAGAATTTTTTTGGTAAGTGAAATATTATAAAACCAGATTGTGGTGATGGTTGCATAATGATATAAATTTACTAAGCATCATTGAGTTATACACTTTATTTTTTTTTAAGATTTTATTTATTTGAGAGAGAGGTGGGGAGAGTACAGAGGGAGAGTGAGAGGGAGAAGCAGACTCCCCGCTGAGCAGAGAGACCCATGAGGGTCTCAATCCCAGGACCCTGAGATCATGACCTAAACCAAAAGCAGATGCTTAACCAACTGAGCCACCCAGGTGCCCGAATTATACACTTTAAATGGTGAATTTTGTGATATGTAAATTATACTCCAATGAAGTTGTTAACATATGAGGGGATACATACATCACTGCGAAAGGGAGATGGTTTTTGGTGGTGCTGGTGGATAGAGGGGAAGAAGGGTTGGGACAGTAACTGAAAAAGAACTTGGAGATGATCAAATGCATATCTTCAAAAATAAATTATAATTCCAATTCCTCAAATTCAGTTGACTATTGAACAATACAGGTATGAACTGCACAGGTCCGCTTACATACAGATATTTTACAATAAATACAGTACTAATAAATGCATTTTCTCTTATGATTTTTTAATAACATTTTCTTTTCTCTAGCTTACCTTATTGTAAGAATACAGTATATAATAATACAGCATACAAAATATGTGTTAAGTGACGATTATGTTATTGGTAAGGCTTCTAGTCAACAGTAAGCTATTAGTAAAGACTTCAGGGAATTAAGTTATATGTGGATTCTTGACTGAGCCCCTAACACAACATTGTTCAATGGCCAATTATATTTATCTGAGTATATCAGATATAATATACTATAAAAATTTTGTTGTTTTCAACTTTCAAAAAAATATGTGACTAACAGACATTTTAATCAGAAATATATCATTCGAGCTAAAAATGTTAATATTTTTTAAAATTCTGTAACTAAAATAGATACTGGCCTGATAGTAACTTTATTATATAACCATTATTATAATCCCTCAGGGTGGAAATCTCAGCATTAACTAAAAGGAAATACCTCCCTCTTTAATGGAAAAAAAAAAAAAAAAAAAAAAAACGATGCTCCAAGGTTGGCCCTCAGAGAGTATCCCCTGCTGAGGAAGAATCACTGTATCACACCAACCACCCTCACTTTGTTCTGAGATTCATACTGGTCTTTGGTATTCTTTTTTTTTTTTAAGATTTTATTTATTTATTTGAGAGAGAGAGCAGAAGTGGGGGGGTTGGGGGGGGCAGAGGGAGAAGTAGGCTCCCCACTGAGCAGGGAACCTGATGTGGGGCTTGATCCCAGGACCCTGAGATCATGACCTGAACTGAAGGCAGATGCTCAATGGACTGAGCCACCCAGGCGCCCTAGCCTTTGGTTTTTTTACAGCTTACTGCTACTACCACCATGCTAATCAAGGAGGATTCTTCCTTTTATCAAATTGGATAAATAACCTATTCTTTGGCTCCCCATAGCACAGTTGAGACATAGTTAGAAAGAAGATTATTAACTGCCCCTTGAAGACAGAGACCATATTCTTATTCATTTCTGTATCCCTCGATACACAAATGTATACACACTTGATACACATTTGACAGTGACTCAAAAGTATGTTGTCCAATGAGTGTAAATTAACTCAGCTGAACAACAAAAAAAATATAAAGAGTACCTTTGCTTCAGCTAAACTACTTTGCAATAAATACATTTCCCCCACCCCTAGGGAGTACAGACATATTTCATCCAAGTGGGACCCTAGGACATGATGATATTTTACCTAAGTCTCTTTGTGGTCCCTCTCCAAGTGGTCCATGCAAACTTCCATAGGTTCTTCTTGATGTAGAGACACTTTAAAAAATTATTTTTAAGATTTTATTTATTTATTTGTCAGAGAGAGAGCACAAGTAGGTGGAGTGGCAGGCAGAGGGAAAAGCAGGCTCCCCGCTGAGCAAGGAGCCCAATGCTGGGATCATGACCTAAGCCGAAGACGCTTAACCAACTGAACCACCCAGGCGTCCCTGTAGAGATACTTTAAAGATCAAAAGAGGGAGATAGAGTCCCTTCTTCAGTCTATTTAGGGTCTGCTTTTGAAGTTCCAGTTTCTTGTAAAAAGAATCAGTTTTTCTCCAGTGAATTCACACCAGGAATCACTTTCACCATTAACTGAGTCTCTACTTACCTAAAGCATTATTGTGAGGACCCAGTGTTCTGACCTCATCTCAATAAAATTCTAACCTCAATATTCATATGAGATAGATGCAATTGGTAGCTATAAAGGCATTCAGGGGAAAGAGTTTGTTTCTTTGCCTCATGTTTTACATTTTCATTACCACCTTTCCCTGCTTATCCTATATCAGCATTCTGCACTCTCCTATCCAACAAGCAAACTATGCTAACATGCTCACTTATTCATTCTTGCTTTCCCTATCAACACTAACACTGAGTCCTTATCTTGACTTTTTAAAGTACTATCTTTATTTCTTGAGAATTAAAAAAGGAAAGGGAAACTGGCAGAATAAAATATTAATTACTCAGTATTGACTATGTATCTTAGTTGCTCTCCTTGCCTCATTAACTCCTTCCCACCTTTGCAATACATCCACCAGAATAAAGCATAGCTTTTTGGATCCCACATCAGTTTTCAAAACCTTAAATTTGTTCTAAAACCAAGTATAGCAAATGTAGAATTACGTAGAGCATATCAAAATTTTTCTGTGGAATAGCCAAATCCCTGAGCTGTGCCACACTTTAAAAGTAAGCCAACAAATAAACAGATAAATTCTTCAATAGCTTCTCATGGGTCATAATACAAAATTTAAACTTTGCTGGACTCCTTGCTATGCAGAACTTTTATAAGCAGCTACCACATTAACATTTCCTAAGTCATGTGTTCCATACATAACAATGAGGTCCTAGATGGGTAATTTGCGGAGATCTTAATAAAGGACTTTTTATAAATGTGTAGACAGATTCATAAAGAGGGATAGTGTAGAATCATAAGGCTTATAATAGGTGAGGAGCATTGCCAGCCCTAGGTCTGAAGGGGTAAGGAAAGGGAGAAGTTACAAGAACCCAGAGAGGGTGGCTCTATGAGAAAGGCCATCTGATAAGAGTTAAAGGGTGTAGCAAATCTGTGGTGACCTGGTTTCTTGGAAGAGGAAGCCAAGGAAGACATATCCTAACTGCTCTTTCCTCTCACTCTCCTCTCCTGTGGTTGCAAATGTCCCAGTTGAGCCAAACACAGGGGCTCTTGAGCATGAAATCCACAAAGGTTAGCATCCTGGGCATGGAACAGTGTGGAGAAGAGTGGAGAGTGAATCTGGAAGAGCCAACAGTGGAAGCGGTCCAACACGTCATAGGTTGCCAATAGTTGTTATAGAAAAAGAAAGAAAAGGTACAATAGAAAAATAACTGCTGGCTGAAATAAAGCCAAACAGATATATATAGAGAGAGACAGAGAGAAATATATACCCGTTTTGGGTAGTCCCAAGGTATGAGGAAGGATATAGTACACAGTCTTTTCAAAACTTAATTTTCAATGGAACTCTTTTAAAACACACTTAGAATTGGTGTTTCATAGAAATCACCAGGCAAAGACTCACTGAACATGCAGTGGCAGGTTTACCCAACTCTCTCCAGCTATGCTGTAAACTCCAGAGCAGGAACTCTGTCTTGCATCTTTCTGTCCACATTGCCTGAGATATAAATATTTATTGAATGCGTAAGTGAAAGAATAAATTAATTAAAATTATTAATTTTCATTTTTAATACTATCTACCTCTATTTCTCTACTCCCAATACATATCCTACACTTTTTCCATCTGGTAGCTTTGATAATTCTGTATTTTCTATCATGAAAAGAATTTCTCAAGTTTGGCCCTATTGACACTAAGGTCATATAATTCTTTGTCACAGAGGGCTGTCCTGTGCATTGTAGGATGTTTAGCAGCATTCCATCACATACCAGTAACACTTCCCCAGCTGTGACAACCAAAAATGTCTCCAAACATTGCTAAATGTCCCAGGGGATTGGGGGGTGGAGGGAGAGAAGGAGTAGGGTTCCTTGTTAAGAACCATGGTTATAAAATACTACTCCTCTTATTAAATATAAAGACATCTCTAAGATGTTACCTTTACAAAAATTTTGTTTCCTGAAACCATATATGTTGTCTTCCCTTTTTCAGCCATTATGATACTGAACTTTAACCTTCTATAGAGTACCTATCACTTTCCACCTTAAATTTAATTACTTGAATTCTTTCAATAGATGAAAATGCCATGAGAATGAAACACTTCTATATTTCCCAATGTACCTGGTGATGTATCTTTTGTAGGCTATAGTATATGCTCAATAAATATTTTTAAATGAATTAATAATGTTGTTTTTTCATATGCAGACTGTCATTATATAGTCACTTTGTCTTTGCATTAAGTGAAGGACTTTAGAGAAAGATGAATCTTAGAAGCTCTGACATGACAAATTTCTTTTTGTAATAGGGAACTGGAATAATACTTGCTCACTTGCTGGGATACGAGAGGCTTATGACCATGAGAAAAACAAAATTCATAAAAGCAAGTTACCCATGATCTCACAGTCCAAACATCAAGATCCAAAGCAAGATTTCACTTTTTTTTCTTAGGTGTTATTTTTTAAGTTCCTAATTAACATAGAGATCCAAATGAAGCATTACAAAAATAAATTGAGGAGACCAAATGCATGACTTTGGTTGGTTAATACTTACCATAAAAATTTACCTTTAATAATGAAGCCCATAAAATTGTTTTCATCTTCAAAGTACTTTAAAACATTAATTAATTATTGCAAGACTGCTGTGCAATAAATAATTAAGTATTATTATCACTCTTTTTATTGATGGGAAAATGAAACAAAATTGTATAAGAACCCTCTCCAACTTGTTTAGGTCAGCTACAGTGTTAGAGATCTAATTTCTTTCAGTGAATCTTTTTTTCCCTATTCTAAAACCTGATTTAGAAATCATTTTTACAAAATATATTTTATGAAGTTTGGTAACAGAAACCTCAAATAATATCTATTATCAAAGATATAAATAATAAACTCTCCTCTTTCCACTAAATATTAAATCAAACTTCAATCTTTAGTATCCCAGTTAATGAACTATAAAACTTTAAAAAGTGGTAAGTAGTTTCTAGAAATTACATTTCCATTCCTCCAGCATCATTATTAGCAAAGCAAGCAGATGAACATTTCTTCAAGAAAATATGTAATCTTTTAAAATTCTAGCTCAAAAAGAAATGAAGTTCAAAACACAGTTTGATGATATTCTAGGACTTACAAACATAGCACTTCCCTTAGTAAATAAAATGACCTGAAATTTACTATGTTCTGTCATATTTTGTAACATATTCAGAAGTGAACTGCTGGAAAAGTTTTACATATTTCTGTCAATTTCATGTTTGTAAATTTGCTATTTCTGTTGAGTTATAGGGTCTGTTCACAGATTTAAGAAAACAAATTGATTGTCCCCTTAATTCCATACAGAGTATGGCTGTGTCTTTGTATTTGCACCACTTACTCATAATACAGATATTCAAAATGATGTCTGCAGCCACACACTCACCATGAATGGATCTACATTACCTTGGGATTGTCAACCACTCCTGTGCCTCTTTTCCAAAGTGGTCACTTAAGTAGCACCCAATATCTATAATCATAACTGCCTTCTTTTGGGTAGTTTTTACTTCTACATAATAGGTCAACCTGTAACAGTTTCACTTCTTAAGAAAATAAGAACTAATTCATCAGTTTTAAAATTGTTGCATCAGGGGGTGCCTGGCTAGCTCAGTCGGTAGAGCATGTGACCCTTGATCTCGGGGTTGTGATTCAAGCCCCATGTTGGGTGTAGATTTTACTTTAAAAAAATGCATTTAAAAAACTGTATCCATCAGTTGCATAATAGTTTAGTGTTACAATGTGCTTCTTCAGAAAGGAAGAAAGCAAAGAGAGAGGATGGTGAGAGCGACACTGAGATCAGTGCTTAACATTTCAAATAAAGGTTGTCCACTCAGTGTAAAGGAAAGCGAGGGAGAAGAGACATCATGGGGAAGCACTAGGAGTTTCTACAGTAGCAGGGAGGAGAGCTTTAGGAGCAAGCATTGTCAATGATGCTATTTCTTCACTAGTGGGATGGCTCATGACTATGACCTATCACGGAAGTCTTGAACTCTGTCAAGAGAGAGATAAAGTTAACTCCCACAAAAAGAGCCACTTCAAAAGCCTGCCTTGATACAGCCTCTTAATACTATTTATACATTTT
This sequence comes from Neomonachus schauinslandi, assembly GCF_002201575.2. Classification (NCBI taxonomy): domain Eukaryota; kingdom Metazoa; phylum Chordata; class Mammalia; order Carnivora; family Phocidae; genus Neomonachus; species Neomonachus schauinslandi. The sequence goes on from NC_058410.1 coordinate 35,014,041, forward strand.
TAGGCATCTACATGCTTGCCACTACTATGACGTTAATCAGGATGTGTAGGCGAGTGAAATCAAGAGTGGAATGAGAAAATACTCCTGAGATGATACAGAAAGAGCAAATGCTAACATTTCCCCTAAGTTCACACTGAAAATGCCAGTATAAAAATATCCATAGTCAGAAATATTTTGTTTGCTCCTTTGTTTTTGTACAGAAGTCATCTGAGTCTCCAGTGATTTGAATAAAAATTTGGCAAAGTGTGAGTTAAGAGGTGTACTTAAGTTAAATCTTCGATTAGGATACTGTTGTCTGTTAAAGTACAAATATGTTATTTTAGAGAAATGAAGGGGAAGAGGGAGGCTGGAAGGACAGAGAGAAAAAATAAGCACGGAAAGAAAAACCTTAGAGAGTCTATAAGATGCAACCACTGACCATTTTTTGGTTTTATATTTTTAAAATTTTAATTGAAGTATAGTTGACACACAATATTAATATTAGTTTCAGGTGTAAACATAGTAATTCAACAATTATATACATTACAAAACACCACAATAAATGTAGTTACCATCTATGTCACCATACAGGAGTTATTACAATATTATTGACTTCATTCCCTATGCTGTACTTTACATCCCCTATGTCTTATTTATTTTAAAACTGAAAGTTTGTACCTTCACCTATTTCCATTAACTCTTTTTATATGTGTCATATCATTTCAGTCCCACAGCATGCCTGAAACAGATGTATTTATATACCAAATTTTATAAATAAAAAAATGCTTGAAGCTGTTAGATAAACTGCCCAAGGTTACTCAGTTAATATGAATGATTTTAAACCAGATCTTGTGTAAAGATCTTGATCTTGAATCTAGAAAAACAACCTTTTTGTACTTCACCTTTTACTCATTTATTCTAACGAACACTTAAAAATCTAATATCTTAGTGATAATATTCGAGCCAAAGAAAAAAGTAGTAAAGGATAAACCGTGGGGTAGGTGGAAGAGACCATTAAAGAAAAAAGGGCAAGAAAGAAGTTCTTGAAGTAAGTTGTGTCCTCTCTAAAAGCTTTTAAAAAAGAAAACAGATCGGGAGTCTATAAAAGAATCTTGCAACCACCACATTTATAAAATGCAGCTTCATGGAAAGCAAAGACATTAAAATAAAGCAAAACAACCAATTTATGATCAAGTCATCAGTTAATAATAATTAACCAAAATTCTTGGTCAGCACAACAGTCCAGCATGCAATATAAATTTATTAATTGGTTAGAATATGACATGATACTGTCCTTTCAGAAGACTAATAAAAATATGCTGAGAGAGATAGAGAAGAGAGAGAATCATAGAACTGATTTGTTTCTAGATAGCTCTGCCAAAATTCAGTGCAATGTCACTAATCTTACCATGCATTTATCACCCATAAGACAGTTTTCAATTCATTCAATGCCATTCATTTCCCAGCCAAAACGACCGTGGCAATTCATATTAACTTTTCAAATATTTCTTCAGGTACTTCTAATGGTTTATTAAATTCCAGGAACTACATATTCAATCTACTGTTTTTTCTCTATTCTCAAAGTTTGTAATTCTACATGAACTACCAATTTCAACATGATTTATCCTTTGTAACACCATGTTATTTACTGCCCATTGATTCCATTGCCCTCTAAATTTTCCAAGATGTTCTAGCTTATAGGAAGAACAGGTTTACCAAAATCGATTAAGTTTTTTTATGATCACATACTCTTTTTATTTCACCTTTCATAGAATCTCTGTATTTCATATAGAGATAAAAACCTAAAAGTAGAACCTAGGAAAAGTCTTCTTAGACGATGATTTTCCAAAGATATCGGTTCCTTAAACACCTAGAAAGTCAGAGAGGTTGTTTTTGCTACAGAAAGAAAGATAACAGAAAGCTCTAGATGTTTTTTATTTTCTTGATTAAAAAAATTATAATTTTGAGTAGATTGAGAATGACAAAAAAACAGAGGTTACATCTTTTAATTTTTTTTCTTTTGCTATCATGGAACTTTGATGCTTATCTGGAAAAATCAGAAATATGAAGTATCAAATCTAGTTTCAGTGTACCATTTTTTGTGTTAAATGTTGGTATTCCTTGATGTACTATTTAGGATTTGGACCAGCTGCATGAGACAGAAAACAAAAATTAATAGCGGCTTGAATAAAATAGTACTATAATTTTCTCTCCTGTAAAAGGATTCTGGAATAAGGCAGAGCTTTCAGAGACCAAGACTTCTTTCTTCCTACTCCAGCAACCCCGTATATGCTTCCCATCCCAAAGGTCAGCTCATGATTCAAAAAAGAAAAGAAAGATGAAGAGCATAATTCCTTTTTTAAAGAAGACCTCGCAGAAATCTCACATAACATTTGTACTTATATATCAATGGAAAGAAATTAGTGATTTCTTTTTTTTTTTTTTTTTACCTGGGCAGCAAATCAGTTTTGTTACAAAAGAGGAACAAATGGACAATAAGAGGCAATTAAAAGTCTATGCTGCCAGAGAATTTCCTCTTTCCAGTGTAGAATTTATAGTGCTAACTTCAGCTTTCATTCTCTCTCCCCCCCAGCCCCCGGCCTTTTTTTTTTTTGGCTGGCTTACCTCTTACATGGAGTTTTATCATCTGATCACTTTCACTAAAACCTTCATTTGGGTCTTTCCTCTAAATTTGTATTTGGGAAATGAATCAACACATACAAAATCTTACATGGCACCATCATCTTTTCATAAAAATAAAGTGCCTTCTCCAGAAATCCAAGTGTCAACACTTGCTACCTCACTTTTTTCCAACCAACACCTAAATGATTAGTCTTTTAATGTCTCCATGCCCTGAAAGAATTCACAAGAAGGATTCCCTACTCAAATAAAGAAGAATTAGAATAAATAAGTAATACTGCTAAGATAAAGCTCTATGCATACTTTTTAGGCACTTAAAGGTGAATTACAACATGGGTAAGTGTTGTCAGATGGGAAATACAAGGACAGTCTTTTTCATGCTATGAAATGTGTGGAGAAATAATAGCGATATTTGTTCTAGTCATTTGGGCAGAGATCACATTAAAGTCTTACAGAAGATGGGACAATAGGGGGAATGAGGAGAAATTTTACACAAACATAATAAGACTCCTTTAAAAAATAGCTTTAGAAAAATTAGGAGGCTTTTACTGTTAACTAAGACAAGAAGGACAAAGGAGAAGAAAGAAAAATGAAAAAAAGGTATTCAGAAGAGAAGGAAAAGCATGGACAAAGGATTTTTGTTTTGTTTTGTTTTTTTAAGTAGTGCAAAAAAAAACCATGAGATATTACAAAAAGCACAAAATAATAGAGACTTACCCTGTTCTACTTTCTTCCAATTTTCTCTGAAAAGAGAAAATGGTCATGAACACAGAAAAGAGACTGGGTTATCCCAGGTGTGAAACCGCTGGGAAGTGCAGGGACAGTGTCAACTAGGGAAAGAGACTGTTGCAAGTACAAAGGAGAAAATAACCCGCCCTATTTGGAGACAGACCACACCCCACAAAAGAAGATTTGAGAAAAGAAAAATTCTTCCCAGTTCCATAGAAACAGAGCCAGCTGATACAGAACCTAAAAGGCCCGCACCCGCGTTTCCTCTCACCTGCCAGCCCGAGTCTCCAGCCCGAGCGTCCACCTTACAGAGAGCACTGGGCATAAAGTACCCTGTCACTAAGTGCTTGAGGAAATGCTCATGGATTTGAAGTGCTGTTCTAGAGAGGGGGACAAAAAGCTTTCCTTATGTCCAGTGATGTTTTATAGTTGGGGACTTCAGTGCACTGATGTTAGGTTTACGTAATTGATTTTCATAACTCTGATGACAATCCTTCTTTTTCTTAGAAAGTATCTTTAAAATGTCCAAGATCTTAACCCAGTAAAGAACAGAAATGGACCAGTAGAGGAGAAAAGGGATAATCAGAAAACAAATTAATTCAGCCAACTCTCCCTCAGTGATTAATGGAACGATAGATGTCAGTGCCAAATCACCCTCATATACATGGAATCAGAGTGTTGCTTTTCCAGGAGATGTTGCTGCTGATACAAATATATTAAAGAATCAAATTAGATATTCATAAAACAATCATTTTTGACCTGCTGAGAGTGATGTGTAGGTACGAAATAAAAATCACAGTTGGCAATTCTATAAAAAAAAAAAATCCCTATCAGTTCTATGTGATATGTTCCTTAAAAACCTAGAATGTCAGAGCTTGCTTATCTGACCTAAAGGAAGATAACAGGGAGCTTTGTGAATTTTTTTTCCTTCCTGAAATAGATCATAATTTTGAGTGGCTTGAAAATGACAGAAAGCCATAGGCTACCTCTTCTATTGATTTGTTATGCTTTTGATATTAGGTACTTGTGATGACTACCTAGAAGGTGTCAGAAATATGCAATATCAAATCTGGTTACAGTGGGCCATGGAGTTAGGTTAAAGGAAGCACAAGATCTATAGAATTTAATCTTTAAAAATGTATCTTTAGAAGAACAATGTGGGGATAATATAAATCAGGAAAATATGAAGAAAAACATGATGGAATAGATATCAGTGTAGAGTACTTTGTTTAAAAAAAGGAAGAAGGAGCAAAGCCTAGACCTACAAGGACCCCAGACACACGTCTTCCACCGATTAAGCTCACAGAGAAGTCATAATCACCCACTGGAGACAGGACATTGCTGGCCAAAAAGCAGGAGGGAACTGAGGAAGAGAGTTAAGAGGGAAGAATTTCTCCCTGAGGAAACAGATCAGAACTTAAAAGAAGGATATTTTCACTGACTTATTCCTCTACAAAGGGAATTGAATAAGGACTTTCACTTTTAGCCCTACTTTGTATCTCTTCCCCACTGATTTTTTCTGAAACCACTACAATCTATTTCTGTATCTAGTGTTCTACGGACTCTGTTCTCAAAAATCAGCTCCCTACTGTAAAATATTTTTGTGAAATACTTGCAACAACAACAAAAAATTGCATCTATCAACCCTGCATAATTAATTTTGTATGACAATCTTGTTCTGCAAAAAATGTTCTTGGCCTTAGTTAGTACTTTTAACTATTACTCTATAACAGGATACAACTTCAGTCTCTATAATGTTTTTAATTTTTCAAGGCTGCTTCACTTATGTTCTTATGCTCTGTGAGATAAGATAAATATAACTTCTGGTTTTGAAGAGCTTGAAGAAAATAAAGCACCAAAAGGTTACATGGCTAAATCTTAGAACACATCTCATGGTTCCCAGCTCATTAAACAATATAGAAGTTAAATTCTCTGCCCTGTATATATCCCAACCTTTACCCACCAGTACATTTCAACCACAATACTTAACCTAGTTTGTAATTAAATGTTAGTGAGATGTTTTAATTAATCTCTTGCCATCCAAAAATAATCTCCATATGTCTGTTTTGTTTACATCTTCACTCTCCATCCAAAAATAATCTCCACATGTCTGTTTTGTTTACATCTTCACTCTCCACAAAGCATAATAGATACTTGTTGCATGAATGGATGGATGATTTTCTTTTCATCAAATGGTATCTAATCTTTGTCCCTTCATCTAATTATACTTCAACTATCACCCGCAGTTCCTTGTTACACTTAGATATGGCTGCATGTACACATCTATTTCTATTAGTCTGTATATTCTTAATATCTGCAGTCATCAAGAACTCAGTACAAGCCTCTCTCCTGTGGTAGTATCCAATAAATTGTTGAGAAAGTAAAGTTTTTCTCCATGTAGTCTAGGCAGCTGTTAGAACAATTTTTAAAGTGCTATGATCACTTGTTAGGCCAATCGCATAGTAAACATTTGATGAATTTCAGGACATCAAATCCTACACTTACAACATTTTCCGAGTGAATAATTTTCTCTTAATCTAGAGCCATGATTCGTATTATAGGAGTCATGACTGCTGTCTGTCAATCACAGGAGATCATAATCTTCCTTTAAAAAGGACCCTTCTTAAGCCAGTATCACAGAGCAAGTAAAGTAAAAAGTGAACAGAATGGACATTTGAACTCTGACATCTCTTGTCAGTATGTTGATATTGCCAGTAATTGCTCTCATTTGGGTACTGAATTCCCTAAAATAGATGGAGATGTGTGTGTGTGTGTGTGTGTGAGAGAGAGTTCTACTTCCCGTTTTCACATGGACATCAAGTCCTTACGCTTGAATATGAAAAATGCCAATAAATACAAAAGTTTGACCTAACATTCCATACAAGTATAAGTTGCACTTGGTGGAACTAGAAAACTGAACATTTCTAAAAGATTTCCTCCACACCTCATACCTCAAAGGGAGAAGTGACATTTTCAGTTCTTGCTTCTCAATCAGGAATAAAGTTCTCCCAGTTTAAGAAGGGAAAACAGCAGTAATTCAGAGACATTTTAAAGGTCAGTAATATATGACATAGAACTGAAGTCTGTGAAGAAAATCACTACTTTGAAAGGATAAAACTCTCCATTCAACCTTCAAATACACTAATTAAAATGGTATCTTCCTAAAGAAAAAATGCTAAGTCAGATACTTCACAAAGTAACAGCCTAGTTTCACTGAAATTCAATTTCATATAACTAAGAGGTTCTTGAATGTCATTCAAACTCCTACACAAATGTATCAATAGTGACGTAAAAAGAGACCTTTCATTGATCTTATGATTCAAATCTGAATTTCCTTACACCCAGGCTGTATTTATTAAGGGTTAAACTTTGTCTTACGTATATGTCCGTTTTAAGGGTCAGTTGGGGGTCATCCACTTCCTTTATTTTCTCTACAAACTGCATTTATTTTTATACCTGAAAAATAGCTGTCTTCTTTATCCATCGCTAGTTCTTGATCACTTGCTTTTGATCTGTTTTCACTCTTAATAGTCATAAAAATAAGAAAAATGCCTTAATAGTAAACTATTAAAGACTTAGTTTAAAACCTGCCTATAATTGTTTTGATTTTTTTATTTCTCATTTATCACTTCCAGCTTCACTCTGATAATTAAAATTGGTTTTACTACAGACATAAAAATTGTTATAAATATGGCTAACATGAAAAGTAACCCCCCCTCCAATCTGCTTTAGCTCCTAAGGAAGTACAAAATGTACCCAGCAGCCTAAACAAGACGCTCAAACTCAACCTCTGGGAACACAAGAGTGGATGTCTTACTTCAGGTTGCTATAACAAAATACCATGAGCTTATAAACAACAGAAATCTATTTCTTACAATTCTGGACACTGGAAGTCCAAGAAGAGGGTGCCAATATGGTTGGGTTCTGGTAAGAGCCCTCTCCTAGGTTACAGACTTACTGCTGTATCCTCACAAGGTAGAAAGCAGATAGGGAAGTGGGCTCTCTTTTGACTGTTTTAAGGGCACTAATCTCACTTATAAGGGCTCTACCTTCATGACCTCTTCTAATTTTAATTACCTCCTAAGTCCCCAACCCCTAATATATCACTTTGAGGGGTAGGGTTTCAACATATGAAATTTGGGGAGACACAACATTCAGTCATAACATGAAGCAATTGCTGTATTAGGTAGGACATTGAAAGGGATCAGAATATACCACCCCAAAATATGTTATTTGGCATAAGGATTATTTTGAGTTAAAGGTAATTGAGAAGTAGGAGATACAGGAAGAACATTCTGCCCTCCCCCTTTCTGCCTAAAGGCAGAGCATAAATTTCCTTTTGTAAAGGTGTCATAAGTTCCTATTTGTAGATATGCTCCCCTTTCCAGGAAGGGGAAAACAACTCTTATCTGCATATGAAACCATACTCAAACAATCCTTACCTACTATACACTTCCTAGTCATCTTCCCACAATGTACTGTTCTTGGTAGCCCCAAATCCTTTTTCCTTTGTCCAATCATTATCTGCAATTTATCACTCCCTGTTAAAATGGTATAGATGGCCCAAATTGAACTGCCTTTTTACGTTTTCACTATTTTTCTGTGGGGCTGCACATACAGAAGATATTATATCAAGAAACACATGCCTTTTCTCCTGTTAATCTGCTTTTTGTCATTTTAATTCACAAGCCCCTGAAACTCTGATCATAAGAGGGTAGAGGAAGTTTTTCCATCCCAGCAATGTTTTTTGGCTGCAAGAGAAAGAAAGCCAGTACAACAATAGACTTATTAGTAAAGACAATTGTTATGTTATATAGGAGTTCAAACTGTGGCAGGGCATCAGTTAGTTGGTTAATTCAAGAATCCATTATACCACAAAGAACTTGGGTTCTTTCTATCTCTCCCATACTGCCATCATCAGAATGTAGACATAGGTCGTTAGGCTTGTCCTTTTAGGATAGCAAGATGTCTGCAGTAGCTTCAAACATTACATCCTCACACAACAAAATCCAAAAAGATAGAGTGAAGAGCGGACATATTCTCTTCCTTATATCCTTAAATAAGAAGGGCTAAAACTGTCCCAGAAGCTGTCCAACTGATTTCCTTTCACATCTCACTTGCCAAAATTCTGTCACATGCCCCTGCCAGAATGAATCACTTGGCAGGGGTATGGAATTACCATAATTGGCTTGGACTAATCAAGCTTCACCCCTGGAGCTGGGGAGGAAGCCAAATTCTCCTGATGCTCAACATCCCTGGACAGAGCACAAACAAAACCAGTGCATGTCTACATGGAGACCACCAACCAATACTGTCTGTCACGGTTTCTAATACTACCTTTTTTGTTCTGCTCAAGCATTCTTTTCTCTCTTACTTTCATTATATACTTAAGTACTGACTTACTTTTCACAGTCCCAAGTTCGTAGCACCAGCTTAAAGAGTTCCCACTAGACCACTTTGTGGCATGTCTTATAAATAGGCTAACATTCAGTTCACAAAAGAAGCACTTACAAGCACATTAAGAAATGCAATTGTCCATTAACCTTCCTAATCTTGGAAGATCAGCCACATAATTCACTCAAGATACCCGGGGGGGGGGGGGGGGGG